>NC_068440.1:36702224-36704724 GCF_023373465.1 Oncorhynchus keta | reverse complement strand
CTGTGTTGGTAAAATCACAACATATCCAATCGAGCCAAGCGGGGAGAGCTTTGTAGGTGGTCTGGAGTTTTTTTCCTCTGGTTGCACATGGGACATGTTGGTAGAAATAAGGTAAAACAGATGTAAGTTTCCCTGCATTAAAGCTACTAGGAGTGCCACCTCTGGGTGCGCGTTTTCCTGTTTGCTTATGGAGGAACACAGCTCATTGAGTGCTGTCTTAGTGCCAGCATTGGTTTGTGGCGGTAAATAGACAGCTATAAAAAATATAGATGAAAACTCTCTTGGGAAATAATGTGGTCTGCAGTTTATCATGAGAGACTCTACCTCAGGTGAGAAAAACCTTGAGAGTTCCTCAATATTAGATTGCGTGCACCAGCTGTTATTGATGATGATGTAATGCGGACCAATTGTTGATATTAGGCTGTTGTACTTCAGTGTGCTATCAACTCATTGGATCAAAATCTTACTCTAATCTATTGTGATTGGTCATTGTTAATGCATTCCCTCTAGAGGGGGTGTTCAAATGAATTCCATTCCTAAAAAAGCAATACCGTCCCAAATGGCACCCTTTCCCCACATAGTGCACTACTTTTGACCAGAGCACTATGGTCCCTGGTCAAAAGTAGTGCACTAAATAGGGAATAGGTTGCCAATTGGGACGAAGCCAAAGTCTGCCACCTAGTTCAATCTCTCTTTAGAGAGATGAGGGTGTGTGGATTTGTTAATGAGTTGGGGAGGATTTGCCAATGGGAATATGTTATGTCTGTGTCTCAAATGGCACCCTGTTTAGAACCCTATAGTCCCTGGTCAAAAGTAGTGCATTTACATAGGGAATAGGGTGCTATTTGGGCATATAACACATGGTCCAGGAGCAACTACAGTAGTCTACCAGGCAGGGTTTTTCTCCCTAAATCCTCTCCGGCTGGGCCAATGCATGTTTTCTAAATCTGCATGAAAAATGGCACCCTATTCCCTATATAGTGCACTACATTTGACCAGAGCCCTATGGAACCCTATTCCCTATATAGTGCACTACTTTTGACCAGAGCCCTATGGGCCTTGGTTGTAAAGTAGTGTACTATTTAAGGAATAGGGTGCCATTTGCGATGCTGGGTGTATGTCTCCCCTTTACCCTGAGTGGAGGGAGATCACACGGGAGAGATTACTATAACATAAGGGTGAGATTGCTTTCTGCCTGGTTGCTCTGAATCGACATCCAGTGTGAATACCTACTAATCTGGACACGTTTGATCTCTGAACTCCAGACTTTTTCAATGTAGAAGTTAAATCAAGAACTGTATGCATAAAGGATCTCAGGGTAAGAGTGCTGATCTAGGATCAGTTTAACTTTGCTGTTTTTTTCTTCTTCCATAATTAATGTGTATGGATATATGGACGAGGGGGTGCTGATCCTAGACCAGATGCTTTATGCATACAGGCCCAGGTATTAAAATGACTATTTGTACTTTATGATTGTTTGAGAGAAGGTTATATTCTCATTCATTTACTAGTATGTAGGTTCAGAACCCATGTGACATCTGAGAGATCTGCTGTTATCTGAGTTCAATGGCTGCGTGCCCATTGGGCTCTGGTCAAAAGCAGTGTACAATACTGGGAAGAGCCAAGGTGTCCGAGGTTCCCCTGGGCTCTTGTGGAGTCTCCCTGGCACTGACCTAAGCCCGATGCCTTCTGGGTGCATTATGGCCCTGGAACTGAGTACAGATGCTGAAGCACCAACCATCTGCCAGGCCAGCAGGCTCCCAGGCTCCTCAAGGTCCCAACTATACTGTGATCTATTTAAACCAATGTTCTGCAGAAAGAAACTGACCCAATAATTATAGTTCTGTAGAGCTCAGCCGACCCATAGACTATAATTATAGATACTGGTGTCCTTAATTCTGAGAATGTAGTAAGAATGTCATATTAATTAAAACTATGTTATGTGGATGATTTGTAAACCAGTCCAAACAAATGAATTACCAACAATGGTAATGACTTCTGGAGAGGCAGTCCACAGCTTGTATGGGTGTGTCCCAAATGGCACCCTATTCCCTAAGGGCTCTGGCCCAAATTAGTGCACATAGATGCTGCTACGAGATGCTGCTTCGAGATGCTGATATCAGAAGCTACTATGAGATGCTGCTTTGATATGCTACTACGAGAGGCTGCTATGAGATGCTGCTATTAGAAGCTACTATGAGATGCTGCCATTAGAAGCTACTATGAGATGCTGCCATTAGAAGCTACTATGAGATGCTGCTTCGAGATGCTGCTATGAGATGCTGCTATGAGATGCTGCTATTAGAAGTTACTATGAGATGCTGCTTTGAGATGCTGCTATGAGATGCTGCCATTAGAAGCTACTATGAGATGCTTCTTTGAGATGCTGCTATGAGATGCTGCTATTAGAAGTTACTATGAGATGCTGCTTTGAGATGCTACTACAAGAGGCTGCTATTAGATGCTGCTATGAGATGCTGCTATTAGAAGCTACTATGAG
>NC_068440.1:36599724-36697224 GCF_023373465.1 Oncorhynchus keta | reverse complement strand
ACCTGAAGGATTACAGCTCTGTGACAGTCTGAAGGATTACAGCTCTGTGAGAGTCTGATTACAGCTCTGATTTACAGCTCTGTGAGAGACCTGAAGGATTACAGCTCTGTGAGAGACCTGAAGGATTACAGCTCTGTGAGAGACCTGAAGGATTACAGCTCTGTGAGAGACCTGAAGGATTACAGCTCTGTGAGAGACCTGAAGGATTACAGCTCCTGAAGGATTACAGCTCTGTGAGAGACCTGAAGGATTACAGCTCTGTGAGAGACCTGAAGGATTACAGCTCTGTGAGAGACCTGAAGGATTACAGGTCTGTGAGAGTCTGAAGGATTACAGCTCTGTGAGAGACCTGAAGGATTACAGCTCTGTGAGAGTCTGAAGGATTACAGCTCTGTGAGAGACCTGAAGGATTACAGCTCTGTGAGAGACCTGAAGGATTACAGCTCTGTGAGAGACCTGAAGGATTACAGCTCTGTGAGAGACCTGAAGGATTACAGCTCTGTGAGAGACCTGAAGGATTACAGGTCTGTGAGAGACCTGAAGGATTACAGGTCTGTGATAGGGTTGGCAACATTGGTAACTCAATGTACTGATCATTTAGACAAATCTTTTTGTTTAGGTTTTGTTCTAAGACTATTTTCCTTTGATAGATTATCCAACAGAAGTATAATGCAGCCTTGGAAATGATCTGAGACGTGAATGAGATGCAGTGTTGCTGGTTAACACATACAGTCACTGAGGGTGAGGACCAGAGCTGCTTGTTCCAACCTCTAAAAATGACTTCCTTTTGCGTTGCAATTCATCCCATTGTTGCATTGATGAGGCTTCACCATTAATCCCATTTGTTTTTATTTAACAAGACAGGTCAGTTAAGAACAAATTCTTACTTACAATGACGGCCTGCCGCGGTCAAACCCGGACAGGGACAGTTTTGCGTGGCCCTGTGCGACTACCAATCACGACCGGATGTGATTCAACCTGGATTCGAACCAGGAACTGTAGTGACGCGTCTTGCACTGAGATGCAGTGCCTCAGACCACTGCGCCACTCGGGACAAGGCTTCACCATTGATTCATCATTTAATATACACACTGCAACCTTTACAACATGGCCGTGCTTTTGTCTTTGTGATGTTGCCGTGAGAAGATTTACTCACCTGTTTCACAAGATCCTCATGAAAGAAAGTGAGACAGGCACGAATTTGAGACAATTCCTTCCTATAGAAGACTAGGGATGCATCCTAAATGGCACCCTATTCCCCATAGTACCATGGTAATATATAATATAATAATATATGCCATTTAGCTGACGCTTTTATCCAAAGCGACTTACAGTCCATGTGTGCATACATTCTACGTATGGGTGGTCCCGGGAATCGAACCCACTACCCTGGCGTTACAAGCGCCATGCTCTACCAACTGAGCCACAGAAGGACCATGGTCAAAAGTAGTGCACTATTAGGGAATAGGGTGCCATTTAGGATACATCCCCAGCCTCTTAAACTCATCATCCTCCCTCCTGACCCAACTAACCATCACAATGACAGCAATTATAGCAGAACTTTTATCACATCTACCATGTTGAGACGGTGAGGTGTCAATAGCTGTGTCTGGGCTCTAGTGTTCTAGAGCACTGAGACGTAGCTGAGACGTAGCGAAGACGTAGCGGAGACGTAGCGGAGACGTAGCTGAGACGTAGCTGAGATGTAGCTGAGACATAGCTGAGACGTAGCTGAGACGTAGCTGAGATGTAGCTGAGACGTAGCTGAGATGTAGCTGAGACGTAGCTGAGACGTAGCGGTGGTGATTTCCCCACATGATTTCACACGCTTCTGGATGTTAAAGAGAAAGGTTCATCAAAACAAAATAAGAGTACCGGTACTGTAGATTCCCTGTCTCTGTCATTCAGTAAGATAACATCCACAAAGACAATAATACTTCAAAGTTGCAGTTATAATTATAAACAGTCCTCATGACATAATTTACAAACGAATAGTATTTGACATCAAATCTTCTCCCGCGACTAGGGATGAAACTGATTTAAGTTAAGGGAATAAAATGCAGGAGAAAACACATCATCGTTGTGCTGATCAAAACAAAATAAAGCTTAGATTTGACCAGAGCAAAGCGTTGCCCGGCGATAGCAGACACTCGCATAGCGGATGTTTCGAAGGTGTTGGAGGCGGAACTGCGTCGGAGCTGTCAAATCGGTGAGCAGCTGCTCTTGCGAAGCCACATCAGCCCCATTCACTTTAGAATTTCAGAACGAGAAAACTGTAGGCTGTATAGAAATAATTAGACAGAGTGGCACAGCAGTCTAAGGCATTGCATCTCAATGCTGGAGGCGTCACTACAGACCCTGCTTCGATTCCAGGCTGTATCACAACTGGCCGTGATTGGGAGTCACACAGGGCGGCGCACAATTGGCCCAGCGTTGTCCTGGTTTGCTCTAGTTAAATAAATCAAAATATAAATAATGAAGGTTTCTATCATCCCAATGGAGGTGTAGATGACATCTATCATCCTAAAGGAGGAGTAGATTACATCTATCATCCTAAAGGAGGAGTAGATTACATCTATCATCCTAATGGAGGAGTAGATTACATCTATCATCCTAATGGAGGAGTAGATTACATCTATCATCCTAATGGAGGAGTAGATTACATCTATCATCCTAATGGAGGAGTAGATTACATCTATCATCCTAATGGAGGAGTAGATTACATCTATCATCCTAAAGGAGGAGTAGATTACATCTATCATCCTAATGGAGGAGTAGATTACATCTATCATCCTAATGGAGGTGTAGATTACATCTATCATCCTAAAGGAGGTGTAGATTACATCTATCATCCTAAAGGAGGAGTAGATTACATCTATCATCCTAAAGGAGGTGTAGATTACATCTATCATCCTAAAGGAGGTGTAGATTACATCTATCATCCTAATGGAGGAGTAGATTACATCTATCATCCCAATGGAGGTGTAGATGACATCTATCATCCTAATGGAGGAGTAGATGACATCTATCATCCTGTAGATTACGGATCATCCTGTAGATTACATCTATCATCCCAATGGAGGAGTAGATTACATCTATCATCCTAACGGAGGTGTAGATGACATCTATCATCCTAACGGAGGTGTAGATTACATCTAACATCCTAAAGGAGGAGTAGATTACATCTATCATCCTGTAGACTACATCTATCATCCTGTAGATTACATCTATCATCCTAGTGGAGGAGTAGATTACATCTATCATCCTGTAGATTACATCTATCATCCTAAAGGAGGTGTAGATTACATCTATCATCCTGTAGATTACATCTATCATCCTAATGGAGGTGTAGATTACATCTATCATCCTGTAGATTACATCTATCATCCTAAAGGAGGTGTAGATTACATCTATCATCCTAACGGAGGTGTAGATTACATCTATCATCCTAATGGAGGTGTAGATTACATCTCACATTTCCGTGTTCCAACAAGGCCACATGTGGATTTCTGTTAATGCGACTCCGTGCAAACAATGGCAATGTCCTCTTTAGATATAATGCCGGGAGCCATTTGTGTATTTGACAGCCCTGACGCAGTTCCACCGTCAATACAACCGCTGTGCAGATGTTGGCTGAAGCTGATCTGATTGAATAGACCACCTAGTCTATCTATCTGGCAGGCAGGCAGGCAGGCAGGCAGGCAGGCAGGCAGGCCACTACTGTAGCTAGACATGACGTGTTTAAAAAAAAAAAAAAAAATAAGTTTTCCTGCAGTCGGTTCATTTGGTCACACAGCAACATATTTACACAATACAATGTTCTTCTTCCTTTAAAAAGGAGAGTTCAAACCAATATGTCATTTTGTCATTTGAACTATAACGTTAAGTCTGCACTTTAGACAGACTGTCATAGGTGTGTTCATACATACTGTAGCAGCAAAAACACACTGATATAACAAGTTCACCACAACTCACAGAGCAATGGTAACATAGACTGACCTCGCCTCATATTCCCCCAAAACCAAAACTCACATTAGGCCTAACTAAGGTCTGACCCAGCTCAAATATTCTGGAAGGTACAATAGTTTCTACTTGATTTCCATTTCCCATTCATGTAATTCATAGAATAGACGTAGGGTTCAAGTCTCCTGTTATCTTCCTGGTTTGAGGCTCCATATTAAGTCCATTTGTAGTGAAGGAGTTCAACCGAGTTCCAGGGTTCTAATGAGGTGTTTGATTGGACAGACAGTCACAGTTTGTGTTGAGTAGTATGATATGATTGGTTGAAAGCAGAGTGAAAGGTCCCGTTTAGGAATAAGATTGGAGGAACAGGAATAGGATCCAGCTCAAGGATTTGTTTGGGTTGGTGGAGGTAAACGAGATAAGGGGTGATCTCCTTAAGGTGAGGGTGGACAGGGTCAAGGAGGCAGTCACGTTATAATGACATAACAAACAGAATTAAACTGAATCGTCTACAGAGCCTCCGTGTCTCAACACTACAACTCCATAAACTACCGCCATTCAGTGAGCTTGTGGTTGTCATGGACAACGGGGTAGTCCCATAGCTGTAAACTGTACGGGGCGGATCGGGATATGGCTCTAAGGTCATACACAGTCATGAAACATCACGATTTCTCTGAAATATGCAATAATATAACATTAGGAGTACAGGATTTAACTAGAAATCTCCTGGTGGAAGCAAAACTTTATTACTATGACCCACATGTAATCCATATCCCCCCTACAGACATTATAGTGTATAACCTAATCCCTGTCACCCCTACAGACAGAACACCAAGATAAATAGATGTGTATGGGCACAGCTTGTAGACAGTGAAAACACAACCCTCTGTCTTCTGGTCTAGTCCTGACTGACACACACAAACACATTAACACACGATTTAGATTCAAACGTGTGAAAGGGTTCATGTTGTAAAGAGGTAAACAACAAGCCTATTGTATGTGTCCCAAATGGGACCCTATTCCCTACATAGTGCACTACCCTAAATGCCCTGGTAATAAAAAGTAATACTATAAACATTATAGATTTACAATTTGAGACACTGTCAGGGTCCCTAGAAGCTGCTTCATGCCGGCCGAGGACTTGTGTGTCTCTGTCTGTCTGTCTGAGATAGATGGAGGGGGTGGGGCTAGAGGAAGAAGGGAGGACTGGGGGACAGAGGTGGATGGAGGTGGTGGGCCTAGAGGAAGAAGGGAGGAGTGGGGGACAGAGGTGGATGGAGGGCGTGGGGCTAGAGGAAGAAGGGAGGAGTGGGGGACAGAGGTGGATGGAGGGGGTGGGGCTAGAGGAAGAAGGGAGGAGTGGGGGACAGAGGTGGATGGAGGGGGTGGGGCTAGAGGAAGAAGGGAGGAGTGGGGGACAGAGGTGGATGGAGGTGGTGGGGCTAGAGGAAGAAGGGCAGTGCGAAGGAGGAAAGGTAATCTCGTTGATATTACAGCAGCAGCGAGCAGGTGCCCTGATGACAGGCACAGCCAGGGAACAAAGGACTGACGGGGTTAAACAGCTGATGACCCTCACTGATGCCCAATGCACAATACACACACACACACTCACACACACACACACACACCAAAATAAGGGCATACTTTGCTTCCACCAGGAGACCCCTTAGATGAAATGATAGCTGGAGAGTTAGGGACAAATGGTCCTGCACCCATCAGGCATTCCAAATGAAACTGTAATCCTTATGTAGTGCCCTACTTTTGACCTATGGACTCTAGTCAAAAATAGTGCACTATTTAGGAAATATTTGAGTCTGTTGAGTTCTATCAAAGTCATCTATTTATAAGTAATGATGTCCCTGATCTTCTAGGTAACAACGCTGTTGATAAAATGCCATTCCCTTGGGTTGTTAATGAGAGGGGGGACAGGGGGGGACAGGGGGGGTGGAGGGAGAGGGGAGGGGTGAGAGGGGGGACAGGGTAGGGGGGAGAGAGGGGAGAGGGGGGACATGGGAGGATTTCTATTTCTGTTCCTCCAGCTCACTGAGACTCAAGAGGTGAGAGTGGGGTCATCAAGAGGTGAGAGTGGGGTCATCAAGAGGTGAGAGTGGGGTCATCAAGAGGTGAGAGTGGGGTCATCAAGAGGTGAGAGTGGGGTCATCAAGGACAGGTGAGCTAAAAGGTCATTCAAGTAAAATCAGGTGAGTCTTCCGTAACATAGAAGGGTTTGTGTTGAAAACACAACATAAGACATCAACCCCATTGATGACACATGTTGAATTCTAATTGTGTCTTAGGGGAACAGTTCCCCCTGTTGTAATATGGATGGCTCATAGTAGGATAAAGTAGGGTCTTGGATTAGAGGTCGACCGATTAATCGGAATGGCCGATTAATTAGGGCCAATTTCAAGTTTTCATAACAATCGGTAATCAGCATTTTTAAGACACCATTCATGTCTGATTATACATTGCATTCCACGAGGAGACTGCGTTATGCGAGTGCAGCAAGGAGCCACGGTAAGGTGCTAGCTAGTATTAAACATATCTTATAAAAAACAATCCATCTTAACATAATCACTAGTTAACTACACATGGTTGATGATATTACTAGTTTATCTAGCTTGTCTTGCGTTGCATGTAATTGATGCGGTGCCTGTTAATTTATCATTGAATCACAGCCTACTTCGCCAAACGGTTGATTTAACAAAAGCATTCGCGAAAAAAACACCATCGTTGCACCAATGTGTACCTAACCATAAACATCAACGCCTTTCTTAAAATCAATACACAAGTATATATTTTTAAACCTGCATATTTAGTTAATATTGCCTGCTAACTTGAATTTCTTGTAACTAGGGAAATTGTGTCACTTCTCTTGCGTTCTGTGCAAAAGAGTCAGGATATATGCAGCAGTTTGGGCCGCCTGGCTCGTTGAGAACTGTGTGAAGACTTTCTTCCTGACAAAGACAATCAACTTCGCCAAACGGGGGATGATTTAACAAAAGCGCATTTGAGAAAAAAACACAATCGTTGCACAAATGTACCTAACCATAAACATCAATGCCTTTCTTAAAATCAATACACAGAAGTACTGCATATTTCGTTAAAAGAAATCCAGGTTAGCGGGCAATATTGAACTAGGGAAATTGTGTCACTTCTCTTGCGTTCATTGCACACAGAGTCAGGATATATGCAACAGTTTGGGCCGCCTGGCTCGTTGTGAACTAATTTTCTAGAATTTTATGTAATTATAACATAACATAACATTGAAGGTTGTGCAATGTAACAGGAATATTTAGACTTAGGGATGCCACCAGTTAGATAAAATACGGAACGGTTCCGTATTTCACTGAAAGAATAAACATTTTGTTTTCGAAATGATAGTTTCAAGATTTGACTATATTAATGACCTAAGGCTCGTATTTTTGTGTGTTATTATGTTATAATTAAGTCTATGATTTGATAGAGCAGTCTGAATGAGCGATGGTAGGCAGCAGCAGGCTCGTAAGCATTCATTCAAACAGCACTTTTGTGTGCTTGCCAGCAGCTCTTGGCTGTGCTTCAAGCATTGCGCTGTTTATGACTTCAAGCCTATCAACTCCCGAGATTAGGCCGGTGTAACCGATGTGAAATGGCTAGCTAGTTAGCGGGGTGCGCACTAATAGCATTTAAATCAGTGACGTCACTCGCTCTGAGACCTTGAAGTAGTTGTTCGCCTTGCTGCGGCTTTTGTGGAGCGATGGGTAATGATGCTTCGAGGGTGACTGTTGTCGATGTGTTCCTGGTTCGAGCCCAGGTAGGGGCGAGGAGAGGGACGGAAGCTATACTGTTAACTGGCAATACTAAAGTGCCTATAAGAACATACAATAGTCAAAGGTTAATGAAATATAAATGGTATAGAGAGAAATAGTCCTATAAATTCCTATAATAACTACAACCTAAAACTTCTTACCTGGGAATGTTGAAGACTCGTGTTAAAAGGAACCATCATATGTTCTCATGTTCTGAGCAAGGAACTGAAACGTTAGCTTTCTTACATGACACATATTACACTTTTACTTTCTTCTCCAACACTTTGTTTTTGCATTATTTAAACCAAATTGAACATGTTTCATTATTTATTTGAGGCTAAATTGATTTTATTGATATATTATATTAAGTTAAAATAAAAGTGTTCATTCAGTATTGTTGTAATTGTCATGATCACAAATAAATAAATAAATAAAAATCGTCCGATTGGCATTTTTTGGTCATCCAATTATCGGTATCGGCGTTGAAAAATCATAATCGGTCGACCTCTACTTGATATAAAATAACACCTTGCAACTCAACTCTGGACCTCAAAGCCCCTTCGAATTAGGGACTGGTTTACAACCGGGACACCAGGTGGGTACAATTAATTATCAGGTAGAACAGAAAACCAGCAGGCTCCGGACCTCATAAGGTAAGATTTGAATACCATGGGGGGGCATGACAAGCAGCTGATGGAATATCCAACCGTGTCAGTGACCATACAGACCGCAGTCATGATAGGCCAGTAGGTTTCTTCCCCCCTGTGTTACATGCTTGGATGTAGGGGACAGGAGGGGGAAATGTTTGGCAGATAGGGGAAGGGGGATGGGGATTTGGGGGGTTGTACCCCTCTACCCCTCCTCTCACCAGTCCAGCACTCGGCTGTAGTCCTGTGGGCCGCAGCCCCCCTCACTCTTAAGCTCGGCAAACACGTGGGTGAAGAAGTGGGGATCGGCGTTGATGCGTAGCATCTTGGTGCTAGTGGCGTCGATGATGGCAAGGCATCGGTCCCAAAACGCATCTTTGCCAGCCTCCACCAAGAAAGGCTTCAGTGGATAGGAGATCTCATTGCCCATGTAGGAATAGGACAGGTAGAGGCAGGTGAGCAGTGTGGCCTGAAGTTCGTGCTCCGACGACACCAGGTCCCCATCCACCACATTTCGACACAGCATGTAGACAAACACGACGTTGGCTGGCGTCACGAAGGCCTGATCCTGCCAACCCTGGAGGAGTAGAGACCGGTCCACCGACCGCACCCACAGCACTGGGTCCGCAGGGGAGAGGTGTTTCAGCCGGTAGCAGCGGCCACACAGGAACTCACCCAGGCAGCGGAGGAGTTCACTAGTGGACGCCTGGATGATGACGCGCTTGGGGGACGAAGCGCCCATTCCTTTATGGGGCACTTTTATGACGGAGGGTAGCTGCTGGGGCTTAATGCCCATCTCATAGCCACAGTGCCCCTGGCCAAAGCCTATCCCCAGGCCTAGTCCCGCTGGCCTGTTGTAGCTAGAGAGGTTGGCACAGGATAGAGACTTCTTGACATTCTCCTGGTTGAGATGTAACACCGGGTCCTTCTGGTAAATGTTGTTGTTGTTGAGGGGGTCTCCGAGCAACCCAGAACCCCCAGAACATTTTTTAGAACCCCCTCGTTTCTTGGTGGTGGCAACCAGGCGTTTCCAGGTGAGCGCCGGGAGGAAGATTGACTGGCCCCGTTTCAGGCCACCGTTGTGGTCTTTCTGAGTGTTGAGCGATCGGCTGCTCAGGCTCGGGTAGTGGTTGAGCGAATCGGGGCGCGTGTCGCAGTAGCTATTCTTCCTGGATGCAGGGGACAGTGACAGTACTGCACCCATGGTGATTCCGTGATCTATTATACTGGCTTTGTGAGGTCAGATTTGGACAGAGGTGAGATGGAGGCACAGTTCTCTCCTGTTTAACTCTTTAAGTTTAGTTGAATTTAGAGACAAACTTTTTTCCAGTTGATGCTGACACTATTCAAATTCCCATGATGGCATTGCCATTATCTGCAAAACAAGAACAGCAAACATTTATGATGTTGTGAATAAAAAAAGCAAATAGCCTACTTAAACTTTGAAAACATTTGTATAGTTCTATCTGAAACATTTATATTTGCCAATGTCCTGTCAAGCAGACCTGTGCACCTGCGTCCCACCAGACGGCTATTTGCACAAGCATATCAATACATACAGCGCCTTCAGACCCCACACCCTTTGACTTATTCCACATTTTGTTGTGTTACAGCATGAATTCAAAATGGATGACAAAGATTTTTTCTCTCTCACCCATATACACACACATAATACCCCATAATGACAAAGTGAAAATAAAATACAGAAATATCTCATTTACATGTATTCTCACCCCTATGTCAATACATGTTAGAATCACTTTTGGATGCGATTACAGGTTTGAGTATTTCTGGGTCTCTAAGAGTTTTCATACCTGGATTGTACAATATTTGTACATTGTTATTTTTTAAGTCCTTCATGCTCTGTCAATTTGGTTGTGGCTCATTGCTAGACAGCCATTTTCAAGTCTTGCCATAGATTTTCAAACCCATTTAAGTCAAAACTGTAACTTAGCCACTCAGAAACATTCAAAGTCATCTTGGTAAGCAACTCCAGTCTATATGGGGTATTGTGTTTTAGGTTATTGTTCTGGTGAAAGGTGAATTTATCTACCAGTGTCTGAACCAGGTTTTCCTCCTAAGATTTTGCCTGCATTTAGCTCTATTCTATTTCTTGTTATCATAAAGAACTCCCTTGTCCTTGTTGATGACAAGCATACCCATAACATGATGTAGCTACCACCATGCTTTAAAATATGAAGAGTTGTGTTGGATTTGAATTGTGGAGTAATTGAAAAGTTGTTGATCCATTCTCAGTTTTCTCCTATCACAGCCATTAAACTCGAACTGTTTTAAAGTGGAATTGAGAGCATTTGAACTACTTTGCAAATATGAAACCAACAGACAACCATAATATCAGTAAATTTATCAGAGAGTGATATCAGTAAATTTATATCAAATTTGCAGTTTATGCTGCAAAATCAACTTTATCAAATCAAAATCATCATATCAAATGTTATTGGTCACATACACATGGTTAGAAGCGGTTTTAAAAATAGATTCTATTTGACTCAAAATTCCATGTTGGCAGAATAGATGGATATAATTCACAAATACCTTTCTTGGTAGTCCAAAAAATGTTGCTATCAGGTTGTACATCACGGCTGCTCTGGTACAATGTCTGCTGCCTCCATTCGGGATGCAATATTTCAGTTTCAATGACTCAATATTCTGGACAAAAACGGACGAATATAACTAAGGTTGAGAATGTCAATACAATCAAACTAGCAAGGGAAATGATCACAAGTCAGTCATAATGTAGCTAATAGGCTTGCGTACCTATTTATGTAGCTATTTATTTAGCAAGCTAAAAAACACGGAAGCCTAACGTTAGCTAGCTACCTAGCTAGCTAGGTGCTGGGAGGATGTCGTGTCATTGGAGGAGTTGGTGAGTGACCAACTTTTCCCCCTCATCATAGCCGCGGGAAGGAGGGGTTCTGAGGGTGCTGCTGCAACCCCTGACAACATTTCATGTTGCTAAAATGCTGTCAGGTCCACTTTAAAGTCGCCACTGGCCCGGTGAATCCCCTGAGCGGTTTCTTTGAGAGGCATTGGAAAACCTCCCTCCCTGTGATTTAATATGTGTTTGGAATTCACTGCTTGACTGAGGGACCGTACAGATAATTGTATGGCTCCTGAGTGGTGCAGAGGTCTAAGGCACTGCATCTCAGAGCTAGAGACATCACTACAGACCCTAGTTTGATTCCAGGCTGTATCACAACCGGCCGTGATTGGGAGTCCCATTGGGCGGCGCACAATTGGCCCAGCGTTGTCCGGGTTAGAGTTTGGCCGGGGTAGGCCATCATTGTAAATAAGAATTTGTTCTTAACTGACTTGCCTAGTTAAATAAATGTTAAATAAAAAAAAATACAAATAAAATGTGTGGGGTACAGAGATTAATGAGGTAGTCATTCAAACATCATGTTAAACACTATTATTGCACACAGAGCGAGTCCCTGCATCTTATTATGTGACTTGTTAAGCACATTTTTACTCCTGAACTTATTTAGGCTTGCCATAACAAAGGGGTTGAATACTTATTGACTCAATACATTAATTTGTAAAAATGTCGAAAAACAATTCTACTTTGACATTATGGGGTGTAGGTGACCAAAACAAGTGACAACAATGTTAAATTCAGGCAGCAAAATGTTGAAAAAGTAAAGGGGTTTGAATACTTTCTGAAGGCACTGTATCTCTGGTCCAGGGCGTTAGTGCGCGTTCTTCTACTATCCTCTACGAACCCCCTGGACGCCCGGGACCAGAGCTAGTCCAGACAATTCCCTAGTGTTAGGACCGTTCCTCATGCGCCAGTCTCCACTAAAGTCACCAGACTGACCCAAATAGAATATCCGCGCAGCTATAATTGTTGAATCAATTCAACACATTGTTGTAGCCTACTGCAGTGCGCTAAGGAAATAAATAGTCGATTTCCAAGCACAATGATATTCTAGGGCATGCTACAATGTGTCAGTGCGCACTTTAACAAGATTTTTTTTTAAAGCCGATTAAAACACAAGCTCTCTGACAAAAATACAACTATACAATAAATGAAAATCCATTTGCCATAATAACAATTTTAAATAAATATCAATGAGAATTAAATACAATTTCAAAATCCCAAAAGGTCATATTTTTCCAAAAGGCAAACAAACAAACAATGCAAACAGAAGAGATATACTCACCTAGCCTATGTTTGGCTATATCATCGGATGTCCGATGGCAATATCAACCCGTGGTCCATTATCGCCTATCTGCAGTCCGCGATTTACAGAACTGCACAACAAAGCGCAATAAATGGACTGCCCGTGGGGAGGTAAGATTGACAACTGTTCACGATTGCCGAGATAATTGATTCTGTTCAAGAAGCGCTTCTGAGCGCTTTATTATTCCCAGGGCAGCGGCGTAGACGCCGTCCGTCTCGGCCAGGTCGGGTGCAGGTGTCCAGCGCCGCGTAATAGCTGCTGCAGACTAAATCCAAAAGGCTGCTTGCTCCGTTATAGAGTAGAAATTCTTCTGTCAGTCGAGTCTTCATCTCAGAGGGATGACAACGCAAACTTTCACTTGGATATCTGACCACACTGTCCTTTCAATGGATTCCATCCTTGTGTGCAGATAAGCCTATCCAGAACTTTACGTAAAATACAAAGTCGTTCGAAAGCAGACAGAATACCGGGGGAAAGATCACATGTCACTCCCTCATATCGGTAACGGTACGTTTCGACTAGAAGTGGTGCCTCCGCTTGACAACTCTTCTCTTCGCTCCAAAATATTGTCTGCTCTGTGGGCGTGGGTGTAGGCGTGAACCTATTCAGCTAAGTAAATACATTTAGACATTTAAAAAAATATATTAGCTAGCTGGCTAGCTACACCAGGCCACTGTGTTTCGGATAAATAGCTAGCCAACTTGACATACTATAGCTAAGTGAAATATCATTAGCTGGTTGACTTCATATTAGCTTGTTATCTTGATGTAGGCCTATTCATCATTGTAAATTAAAAACTCATGCACCAAATGCATTTGTAGATAACAGCAAATGAAGAGGGTGAAAGGGTGTTATGCAGCTGTCGGGAAAAGGAAGTAGGTTTATTAGTTAGACAGGGCAGGTTGTGGGAGGACATTATGAACATATTCTCCCGTTTTAGTCCCTAGAGGGGAAACCTATGAAGACAGACAGAGAGATAATAGTCAGGGCTGTCTAGTTGTAATATGATGATGCCTGTTTCTTTGTGATGTCTGTCCTCAGATAGGGGTAGTTGTGAAAGCCTGTCTGCAGATGAAGAGATCCCAGTGAATGTCCCAAGAGACTGCTGGCACATTCTTGGATGTACTTATGTTAGCAATTGTTGTTACCCAACATACAATGGAGGTATGTTGGGTGTGCAGGCTTCTCTTCCCACCCTGCACTAACACATTTGATTCAACGTATCAATCCTAATGAGTTGATAATAATGTGTATTATTGCTGGGCTGGAATAGAAGTGTACTCAACCAGTAGATCAGGGAGTGGAGCAAATTTGACCACTTCTGGTATGGACTTTTTTTTGATCACCCGTTGTTCACCTACTTATTAAGATGTCTAACATTTACAAACAAGTTAGATTTATTTGTACATTTTGAAATTATATTTAGATTAATTCTATGTCCTAAACTCACACATCATTTGCATATTGATGAAATAGCTATATGTTCTCCTAATTAAAAGGATACCAATAGATAATGTATATGAGGCTAATCATAAGCCAGATTTTCTACATTATTTTTCTGACGTGAAATTGTTCACTGCAAATCTGAACCTTGTACTCTAGCTACAGTCCAGTACATGGCAATAAGGAATATTATTTGGCTTGTGGAGTGGTGTAATTCTACCTTGTTTATTTGCCAAGAATGCTTTTAGAATACTGAGACAAAATCAGAAGGTCGATAGCATTTACTACTATAGCTCATAGTAATGCATTGAATAACACCTTCCAAAATGTCTGAAAAGACAGTCAAAAAATAAATGGCAAGGAACAAGGTTTTGAAGTGTCTGTCCTATATCAAGGAGATATAAGAAAGTGCAATAATTATATATATTATATATATATACTGTATATATATTATACATATATATATTTATTACCAGTCAAAGTTTGGACACACCTACTAATTCAAGGGTTTTCCTTTATTTTGTACAATTTTCTACATTGTAGAATAACTGACGACATCAAACTATGAAATAACACATATGGAGTCATGTAGTAACCAAAAAGTGTTAAACAACTCCAAATATGTTTAGTATTTGAGATTCTTCAAAGTAGCCACCCTTTGCCTTGATGACAGCTTTGCGCACGCTTGGAATTCTCTCAACCAGCTTCAAATGGAATGCTTTTCAAATGGTCTTGAAGGAGTTCCCACATATGTGACCGACCGTCTTGATTCAGTCTTATGTAGAAAAATTTAACACAACAACACAACTTATTGGCTCAAACGCATTACTAAGGAAAGAAATTCCACAAATTAACAAGCCACACATGTTAATTGAAATGCATTCCAGGTGACTACCTCATGAAGCTGATTGAGAGAATGCCAAGTGTTTGCAAAGCTGTCATCAAGGCAAAGGGTGGCTACTTTGAAGAATCTCAAATATCAAATATATTTGTTTATTAACACATTTTTGGTTACTACATGATTCCATATGTGTTATTTAAATGACTTCTAAATACGAGGTTCTCCGGTATTCACTAAGGTTCTCATCTCTCATTTCATGATGGGCATGGACACATGTAGCCTACATCCATGGAGGGTTTTACGCACATCCAAAGCATGGCTACAATAATGTAGGCATGCCTACAATACATGGGTAAAAAGGGAATGTCAGCTCACTGTTTTGCTCCTCTTCAACTTGATCTTTTAACAAAGCTTCAGTGATTTAAGATTTTTTTTCTAAGCGGTCTCACGAGCCAAACCCTTTATCGACAGTCTTGAGTAGCCCAGGGGAGAGTGAGGTAAGTTGTCACACGGGTAAGTTGTCAAACTGTTCATACCCTCAACACTAGAGGCGCTATCTCAAAAATCAAATAGCTACTTTGTGCGACTACATGTTCTATGGTCAACTTCCTGTTCACATGTGGTCAAGGTCACTCTAATCTGAGGTGAGCACAAGGTTCTTATCTTTCCCCTTCAAAAGCAAAAAATTGTCACTTTAAATTTTATGCAATAAAAATTTGTTAGGTATGAATGTTTAAAATGATACAATTTTGCACTGAGTAGAGGAGACATTTAATGTGTCTTTTTGATACTTTAGCTGCAGTCCTATCTTGAGCTAACCGTTTAGCCAACATTAGCACACATGTCAGTTTGGGGCAAGGTGTCTCAATGACTTTGGGGCAAGTCTTCACCTGGTGACAACTTGCCCCAGTATACATAGACACAGAACAAACAACATAGTGATATTGTGTAATCAGCTCTGACAATAGTATTACATGTTACTGTAAATGGATTATTATATATGTATAGTTTAGAGCAGCAGACATATCCATGGACTACACAAGACAGGCTCTGCCATGTGTGTGTGTATGTGTGTGTGTCTACAACACACTACATGCCTACTGTATGAGACAGTATATCCACAGACACACACACACTACTACATACATTATCATGAATTTAGTGTGGTGTTATGAATTGTATTGTGGCAAGAAGGATAGTAGACATGGAGGTGGGTGTAATAAGCATGTAATGAATATGTCATTGTAATGAGGAAATCTTTTTTTTGAAGGAAGGAAGGAAATAAAGAGGGGAAGTAAAAGAAAGATGGTTAGAAATGATAAAAAGAAAGCAAACATTTTAAAGCAAATAATTTTAAACATTCATACCTAACAAATTTTTCTATCCTCTAGCATAGCTCTAGCATGGCTCTAGCATACCTCTAGCACACCTCTAGCATAGCTCTAGCATAACTCTAGCACACCTCTAGCATATCTCTAGCATAGCTCTAGCATAACTCTAGCATAACTCTAGCATAACTCTAGCATAACTCTAGCACACCTCTAGCATAACTCTAGCATAACTCTAGCATAACTCTAGCATAACTCTAGCATAGCTCTAGCATAACTCTAGCATAGCTCTAGCATAACTCTAGCATAACTCCTAGCATAACTCTAGCATAACTCTTGCATAACTCTAGCATAACTCTAGCATAGCTCTAGCACACCTCTAGCATAACTCTAGCATAACTCTGGCATAGCTCTAGCACACCTCTAGCAAAACTCTAGCATAACTCTGGCATAGCTCTAGCACACCTCTAGCACACCTCTAGCATAACTCTAGCATAACGCTGGCATAGCTCTAGCACACCTATAGCATAACTCTAGCATAACTCTGGCATAACTCTAGCACACCTCTAGCATAACTCTAGCATACCTCTAGCATAGCTCTAGCATAACTCTAGCATAACTCTAGCATAACTCTAGCACACCTCTAGCATAACTCTAGCATAACTCTAGCATAGCTCTAGCACACCTCTAGCATAACTCTAGCATAACTCTGGCATACCTCTAGCACACCTCTAGCATAACTCTAGCATAACTCTGGCATAGCTCTAGCACACCTCTAGCATAACTCTAGCATACCTCTAGCATAGCTATAGCATAACTCTAGCATAACTCTAGCATAACTCTAGCATAGCTCTAGCACACCTCTAGCATAACTCTAGCATAACTCTGGCATAGCTCTAGCACACCTCTAGCATAACTCTAGCATACCTCTAGCATAGCTCTAGCATAACTCTAGCATAACTCTAGCATAACTCTAGCACACCTCTAGCATAACTCTAGCATAACTCTAGCATAACTCTAGCATAGCTCTAGCACACCTCTAGCATAACTCTAGCATAACTCTGGCATACCTCTAGCACACCTCTAGCATAACTCTAGCATAACTCTGGCATAGCTCTAGCACACCTCTAGCATAACTCTAGCATACCTCTAGCATAGCTATAGCATAACTCTAGCATAACTCTAGCATAACTCTAGCATAGCTCTAGCACACCTCTAGCATAACTCTAGCATAACTCTGGCATAGCTCTAGCACACCTCTAGCATAACTCTAGCATACCTCTAGCATAGCTCTAGCATAACTCTAGCATAACTATAGCATACCTCTAGCATAACTCTAGCATAACTCTGGCATAACTCTAGCATAACTCTAGCATAACTCTAACATAACTCTAACATAACTCTAGCATAACTCTAGCATACCTCTAGCACACCTCTGGCATAACTCGAGCATAACTCTAGCATACCTCTAGCACACCTCTGGCATAACTCTAGCATAACTCTGGCATAACTCTAGCATAACTCTAGCATAACTCTAACATAACTCTAACATAACTCTAGCATAACTCTAGCATAGCTTTAGCATAACTCTAGCATAACTCTAGCATAACTCTAGCATAGCTCTAGCATAACTCTAGCATAACTCTAGCATAACTATAGCATACCTCTAGCATAACTCTAGCATACCTCTAGCACACCTCTGGCATAACTCGAGCATAACTCTAGCATACCTCTAGCACACCTCTAGCATAACTCTAGCATAACTCTAGCATAACTCTAGCATAGCTCTAGCATAACTCTAGCATAGCTTTAGCATAACTATAGCATACCTCTAGCATAACTCTAGCATAACTCTAGCATAACTCTAGCATAACTCTAGCATACCTCTAGCACACCTCTGGCATAACTCGAGCATAACTCTAGCATACCTCTAGCACACCTCTAGCATAACTCTAGCATAACTCTAGCATAACTCTAGCATAACTCTAGCATAGCTCTAGCATAACTCTAGCATAGCTTTAGCATAACTCTAGCATAACTCTAGCATAACTCCAGCATAACTCTAGCATAGCTCTAGCATAACTCTAGCATAACTCTAGCACACCTCTAGCATAACTCTAGCATAACTCTAGCATAGCTCTAGCACACCTCTAGCATAACTCTAGCATAACTCTGGCATAGCTCTAGCACACCTCTAGCATAACTCTAGCATAACTCTGGCATAGCTCTAGCACACCTCTAGCATAACTCTAGCATAACTCTAGCATACCTCTAGCATAGCTCTAGCATAACTCTAGCATAACTCTAGCATAGCTCTAGCATAACTCTAGCATAACTCTAGCATACCTCTAGCATAGCTCTAGCATAACTCTAGCATAACTCTAGCATAGCTCTAGCATAACTCTAGCATAACTCTAGCATAACTCTAACATAGCTCTAGCATAACTCTAGCATAACACTAGCATACCTATAACATACCTCCAACATAACTCGGCCAACAATACCTTTGTGACCTGAATAATCAATTATCTTTCAAGCCAAGAGAATGGAATGATATAGGCTGAAAATAGGGCCATAGAGCATACTGAGTGAACACCTCAAACATATCCTCTCGTCTCACCCTTATCTTAGGTTACGTTTCTAATGGGAATCTATTCCCTATGTAGTGCACTACTTTTACAAGGGCCAATAGTAGTCAAAGTAGTGGACAATGGAAAGAAGTTGTGGACTATAGGGAATTGTGTACCATTTGGGATGAATCTCTAACCTATAACACATTGCAGTATATGCTCCCAAGATGCCCCCTGTTACTTCAGCCTGTTATGGTAGATGACTGAGTGCTGGTGCTTAGTGACACAGTGTTGGCTGGTCTTGTATGGGATATATCCTGTGAAATAGGAACCCAAATTTCCACACAATATAACTAGAGCTTTATGCAGCTCTCTATTATTTACATATTTAATATTTACATATTTGGGCATGCTAAAAGGGACTTTACAGAGAAGCCACTGGAGAGGGAGATGGAGAAATAGGAGATACAAGAAGAGAAGCCACTGGAGAGGGAGATGGAGAAACAGGAGATACAAGAAGAGAAGCCACTGGAGAGGGAGATGGAGAAACAGGAGATACAAGAAGAGAAGCCACTGGAGAGGGAGATGGAGAAACAGGAGATACAAGAAGAGAAGCCACTGGAGAGGGAGATGGAGAAACAGGAGATACAAGAAGAGAAGCCACTGGAGAGGGAGATGGAGAAACAGGAGATACAAGAAGAGAAGCCACTGGAGAGGGAGATGGAGAAACAGGAGATACAAGAAGAGAAGCCACTGGAGAGGGAGATGGAGAAACAGGAGATACAAGAAGAGAAGCCACTGGAGAGGGAGATGGAGAAACAGGAGATACAAGAAGAGAAGCCACTGGAGAGGGAGATGGAGAAACAGGAGATACAAGAAGAGAAGCCACTGGAGAGGGAGATGGAGAAACAGGAGATACAAGAAGAGAAGCCACTGGAGAGGGAGATGGAGAAACAGGAGATGCCGTATCTGTTGGTAGAGCAATGCGGGATAACATTCTGTAGAAGGAACGATGCTTGGTATGCAACAACCATCTCGATAAGGACCATGACTTGTCCTTATCATATAGGTTGTATATAACACAGCCCCCAGACTCTGGAATAAGAGTATTACAGTCACCTTTACACCAGAAGACAAGGCAGAAATAGGTTGTATATAACACAGTTCGCAAGCTCTGGAATAAGACCCCAGAGAGCACATTTGGTTTCTTGGAAGTTGTGGGAACATGTGTTTTTTGTTTCCCATTAGTTCTGGGAACGAAGCCATAATTTTCCTGACCGATTAGACACAAGTGAAAATGTTATCCTGTTCTGGGAACAATACTTTTTTAGGTTGCAGGGAGGTTCTGAGAACATTTTACTATGGTTCCCTGAATGTTTTCCTGGTAGGTTTCATTAAAGAGGCAACCTGCAGTTGCTACATCCATTTTTGGAATTAACTATACCCATTGATTCTTCAAGAATATAACTTATAAATTGCCTCATGAGCTTAGTTCAACTGTCTTACCCCATCAGAACCCCAAATATAATATTGTTTTACACCAATGTTTGTGAACAAAGTAAATGTAAACAAACACTATATAGCTTCAAAACATGGTTAAAACTATCATTTTTATATCATGGATGGTCAGTCTTTGCATCCATAGCTCTGTCTATGAATTTCCAGGTCTCTGGTCTAAGGTAGTACACTATACAGGGAATAGGGTGCCATTTGGGACACAACCGGGGATATCTCCTCATTCACTTCCCCCTTCCCCCTCCTTCCTCCACCCCTCCATACTCCACCCTGGAGAATAGGCTGCTACCTCCAGCACAGCTGAAACAGGCTGACTACTAGCAGCTACTGTATGAAAGAGGCTCTTGTTGGATCCAGCTCGGCTGCCACCAGTGGAGGCTGGTGGGAAGAGTAACAGGAGGATGGGCTCATTGTAATGGCTGGAATGGAATAGATGGAGCGGTATCAAACATATGTGAACCACAATGATCCCGTTCTCCTATAGCTACTCCCACCAGCCTCCTCTGGCTGCCACCACCATCTACCCTGACAGGGGGGAGAAGAAAGACCATGACTTGTCCTGAGATCTCTGATGCCTGTCCTTGGAGCATGCCCCTGTCCTTGTAGCATGGCTCTAAACTAACCTTGTAGCATTCCCCTGTCCTTGTAGCATGGCTCTAACCTAACCTTGTAGCATGCCCCTGTCCTTGTAGCATGCCCCTGTCCTTGTAGCATGGCTCTAACCTAACCTTGTAGCATGTCCCTATCCTTGTGGCATGCCCCTGTCCTTGTAGCATGGCTCTAACCTAACCTTGTAGCATGCCCCTGTCCTTGTAGCATGCCCCTGTCCTTGTAGCATGGCTCTAACCTAACCTTGTAGCATGCCCCTGTCCTTGTAGCATGGCTCTAACCTAACCTTGTAGCATGCCCCCAACCTAACCTTGTAGCATGCCCCTGTCCTTGTAGCATGACTCTAACCTAACCTTGTAGCATGCCCCCAACCTAACCTTGTAGCATGCCCCTGTCCTTGTAGCATGCCCCTGTCCTTATAGCATGGCTCTAACCTAACCTTGTAGCATGCCCCTATCCTAACCTTGCAGCATGCCCCAACCTAACCTTGCAAAAGTGAAGAGAGTCTGCCATGCTCTCATTCCCTATACCTGGAGTTAATGTACTGGCACTAGGCACAGTTATTGTCATGTGATGGAACATGTTATGTTGGTCCTTTTCTATTTACCAATTTCTATGTTCTATGTTTCTGTTTTTCTGTAAACCAATTGTTGTGTTCATGCAAGTGACTGATAGAGTGAATCCTCACTATCAGTGTCTGCAATTTGGCAGTACGCCCACAACCTTGTTTAGAGAAAGGGATATCTCAGTTTCAAGGTCTCAGCTAAGAGAGAAGAAGCCTCATGAGTTATTTGTCTGTCACATGCATGACCCAGTCATGTTCAGTTACATGACTGAAGCAAACGTTAATGATGAATTAATTATGAATAAGCTAAATCATGCAAATATGACTTGTCAGTATATAAGCGGACTAACGGGACTGCCTCGTTAGAGCTCCTGACAGACATTCACTATGGTGCATCAAGTCAAATCAAAATGACATTTATTTATAAATGCTGATATCTCAAAGTGCTGTACAGAAACCCAGCCTAAAACCCCAAACAGCAAGCAATGCAGGTGTAGAAGCACGGTGGCTATGAAAAACTCCCTAGAAAGGCCAGAACCTAGGAAGAAACCTAGAGGAACCAGGCTATGAGGGGTGGCCAGTCCTCTTCTGGCTGTGCCAGGTGGAGATTATAACAGAACATGGCCATGATGTTCAAATGTTCATAGATGACCAGCAGGGTCAAATAATAATAATAACAGTGGTTGTCGAGGGTGCAACAGGTCAGCACCTCAGGAGTAAATGTCAGTTGGCTTTTCATAGCCGATCATTCAGAATATCTCTACCGCTCCTGCTGTCTCTAGAGAGTTGAAAACAGCAGGTCTGGGACAGGTAGCACGTCCGGTGAACAGGTCAGGGTTCCATAGCCGCAGGCAGAACAGTTGAAACTGGAGCAGCGGCACGACCAGGTGGACTGGGGACAGCAAGGAGTCCTCATGGTCCTGAGTCATGGTCCTAGGGCTCAGGTCCTCCGAGAGAGAGAAAAAAAGAAAGAGAGAATTAGAGAGAGCATACTTAAATTCACACAGGACACTGGATAAGACAGGAGAAATGCTCCAGATATAAAAGACTGACCCTAGCCCCCCGACACATAAACTACTGCAGCATAAATACTGGAAGCTGAGACAGGAGGGCTCTGGAGACACAGTGGCCCTGTCCGACAAGTTTGTTGGAACCAGCATACTGACAATAAACAATTATTGATTTAAGATTGACTTTGAGTGTCCCTGTGTATGAATTTCCACAACATTCCGCAGCATTCAGACATTTTGTCTTTTGCAAATTGCTTTATATTCAAGTTGTCTTGGTTTCCTTATATCAGAGTGGAACTTTCTGTTGCCTTTCTCTGAGAGTCTGATGTAAGAGAAAAGGTTGGCACAGTATAAGACAGGGAAGATGTTTAATCCTCCTGAGCAACTCTACTCAGTGTTGTTGTTGTTTGCGCTATGCTAGCTACCTTTTATATAACAGGACAGTGTCCCTGGCGGCATGTTGTCTCGTTAAGTGCTTTCATGTTCCAGCCATGCTGTGGCTCTGCCTCGTCTAGTTGTCACAGCACTGTAGGGTACATCCCAATTACAGTTGACATTGGAAGTTTACATACACCTCAGCCAAATACATTTCAATTCAGTTTTTCACACTTCCTGACATTAAATCCTGGTAAAAATCCCCTGTCTTAGGTCAGTTAGGATCACCACTTTATTTTAAGAATGTGAAATGTCAGAATAATAGTAGAGATAATGATTTATTTCAGCTTTTATTCCTTTCATCACATTCCCAGTGGGTCAGAAGTTTAAATACACTCAATTAGTATTTGGTAGCTTTGCCTTTAAATTGTTTAACTTGGGTCAAATGTTTTGGGTAGCCTTCCACAAGCTTCCCACAATAAATTGGGTGAATTTTGGCACATTCCTCCTGACAGAGCTGGTGTAACCGATTCAGGTTTGTTGTCCTCCTTGCTCGCACACACTTTTTCAGTTCTGCCCACACATTTTCTATGGGATTGAGGGCAGGGCTTTGTGATGGCCACTCCAATACCTTGACTTACCTTGACCTTAAGCCATTTTGTCACAACTTTGGAAGTATGCTTGGGGTCATTGTCCATTTGGAAGACCCATTTCCGACCAAGCTTTAACTTACTGATGTCTTGAGATGTTGCTTCAATATATCCACATCATTTTCCTACCTCATGATCCCATCTATTTTGTGAAGTGCACCAGTCCCTCCTGCAGCAAAGCACCCCCACAACATGATGCTGCCATTCCTGTGCTTCACGGTTGGGATGGTGTTCTTTAGCTTGCAAGCCTCCCCCTTTTTCCTCCAAACATAACGATGGTCATTATGGCCAAACAGTCCTATTTTTGTTTCATCAGACCAGAGGACATTTCTCCAAAAAGTACGATCTTTGTCCCTATGTGCAGTTGCAAACTGTAGTCTGTTTTATGATGGCGGTGTTGGAGCAGTGTCTCCTTCCTTGCTGAGCGGCCTTTCAGGTTATGTCGATATAGGACTCATTTTACTGTGGATATAGATACTTCTGTACCTGTTTCCTTCAGCATCTTCACAAGGTCCTTTGCTGTTGTTCTGGGATTGATTTGCACTTTTCACACCAAAGTACATTCATCTCTAGGAGACAGAACGCGTCTCCTTCCTGCGGGGTATGATGGCTGCGTGGTCCCATGGTGTTTATACTTGCGTACTATTGTTTGTACAGATGAACGTGGTACCTTCAGGCATTTGGAAATTGCTCCCGAGGATGAAGGTCTACCATTTTTTTCCTGTGATCTTGGCTGATTTCTTTTGATTTTCCCATGATGTCAAGTAAAGAGGCACTGAGTTTGAAGGTAGGCCTTGAAATATATATAGCTCCACATTGATCTGGTATTGGTACTTCCTGTATATAGCCCACATTGATCTGGTACTGGTACTTCCTGTATATAGCTCCACATTGATCTGGTATTGGTACTTCCTGTATATAGCCCACATTGATCTGGTACTGATACTTCCTGTATATAGCTCCACATTGATCTGGTACTCCCTGTGTATAGCGCCACATTGATCTGGTACTGCTAATCCCTGTATATAGCTCCACATTGATCTGGTACTTGTACTTCCTGTATATAGCTCCACATTGATCTGGTACTTGTACTTCCTGTATATAGCTCCACATTGATCTGGTACTTGTACTTCCTGTAATAGCTCCACATTGATCTGGTACTTGTACTTCCTGTATATAGCTCCACATTGATCTGGTACTTGTACTTCCTGTATATAGCTCCACATTGATCTGGTACTTGTACTTCCTGTATATAGCTCCACATTGATCTGGTACTTGTACTTCCTGTATATAGCTCCACATTGATCTGGTACTGGTACTTCCTGTATATAGCTCCACATTGATCTGGTACTTGTACTTCCTGTATATAGCTCCACATTGATCTGCTACTGGTACTTCCTGTATATAGCTCCACATTGATCTACTACTGGTACTTCCTGTATATAGCTCCACATTGATCTGGTACTTGTACTTCCTGTATATAGCTCCACATTGATCTGCTACTGGTACTTCCTGTATATAGCTCCACATTGATCTGGTACTTGTACTTCCTGTATATTGCTCCGTTTTTGTGCATGTTATTTTATTCTTCTTGTGTTTGGTTAAGGGTTTGTAACCAAACATTTCACTGTAAGGTCTACACCAGTTTTATTTGGCGCATGTGAAATAACATTTAGTATGTTATTTGATGCGCAGAGGGTGAACAGTGCTTTCTACCTCCAACAGAATATAGTTATACTGCCATCTAGTGGCCAATGTCAGGGCATGTTACCAGAGAACACTAAACCGTGTAGGATTATTTCATGATTAATTTATGATTGATTTATGATTTAATTTATTAAAGCAGAGTTTGATTAATTGAGCAATAAGGCCAGAAGGGAGTGTGGTACTGTATATAGCTAGTAGGTTTATAGTACTGCTCAGGGCTGTTCACTCTCTATGGTACAGGGGAGATTCTGCTGTACACTACCGGTCCAAAGTTTTAGAACACCTACTCATTCAAGGGTTTTTCTACATTGTAGAATAATAGTGAAGACATCAAAACTATGAAATAACACTAATGGAATCATGTAGTAACCAAAAAAGTGTTAAACAAATCAAAATACATGTTATATTTGAGAATCTTCAAATAGCCACCCTTTGCCTTTATGACAGCTTTGCACACTCTTGGCATTCTCTCAACCAGCTTCCAGAGGCAGCCACCTGGAATTCATTTAAATTATCAGTTGTGCCTTCTTAAAAGATAATTTGTGGAATTTCTTATCTTCTGATTGCATTTGAGCCAATCAATTGTATTGTGACAAGGTAGGGGTGTTATACAGAACTACTGTATATCAACAATAATGCAGTTATATATCATATAGAGAAACAAGTTTTTTACCTGTGGTATATCGAGTGATGGAAAAAGTACTACATTTTCATGCTTGAATTAAACTATAGCTAACTTAATAGAAAATGACTCATGTTAAAGTGAATGCCACCCAATAAAATACTACTTGAGTAAAAGTCCAACAGTATCTGGTTTTAAATGGACTTAAGTACAGTGGTGGGAAAAGTAGTCAATTGTCATACTTGAGTAAAAACTCCAAAGTAAAAGTGAATACTAGACATCAAATTCCAAATCAGATTACACAATTTTCTTTCTTTTTTAAATTTACGGACAGCCAGGGGCACACTCCACAGCCAGGGGCACACTCCACAGCCAGGGGCACACTCCACAGCCAGGGGCACACTCCACAGCCAGGGGCACACTCCACAGCCAGGGGCACACTCCACAGCCAGGGGCACACTCCACAGCCAGGGGCACACTCCACAGCAAGGGGCACACTCCACAGCCAGGGGCACACTCCACAGCAAGGGGCACACTCCACAGCCAGGGGGCACACTCCACAGCCAGGGGGCACACTCCACAGCCAGGGGGCACATATTCCACAGCCAGGGGGCACACTCCACAGCCAGGGGCACACTCCACAGCCAGGGGGCACACTCCACAGCCAGGGGCACACTCCACAGCCAGGGGCACACTCCAC
Source organism: Oncorhynchus keta (assembly GCF_023373465.1). Lineage (NCBI taxonomy): Eukaryota > Metazoa > Chordata > Actinopteri > Salmoniformes > Salmonidae > Oncorhynchus > Oncorhynchus keta. The sequence goes on along the minus strand of NC_068440.1, from coordinate 36,670,683 downwards.
AGCCAGGGGGCACACTCCACAGCCAGGGGCACACTCCACAGCAAGGGGGCACACTCCACAGCAAGGGGGCACACTCCACTCCAACACATAATTTACAAACGCAGTATTTGTGTTTAGTAAGTCTGCTAGATCAGAGGCAGTAGGGATGATAACGCATTATATTGATAGATGCGTGTATTGGACCATATTGCTGTCCTGCCTGAGCATTCTAAACGCAACAAGTATTTTTGGGTGTCAGGGAAAATGTATTGAGTATAAAGTACATTATTTTCTTTAGGTTGGTAGTGGAGTAAAATAAAAAGTTGTCAAAAATATAAATAGTAAAGTACAGATACCCCCCAAAAATGACTTAAGTAGTACTTCAAAAATAATTTTACTTTGTTATTTTACACCACTGGGTATATCGTCTCGGTTGGAATGTGTACCCGGTTTACAATTATTGGGAGCAAACAGGAAGTAGTTGAGCTGATGCATGGCTGTAGACATGGTCAGTTCATCATGAATAATAATTTATTATTGGTCTCCATTCAGTGTTTGTCTACACATAGAGTCATCCATCCACCATCTAAAGAACCCTCTAACTACCACTTCACCAAGAACTGTCAGTATCAGGGTGGGTCATCTCTACTTTATTAAGTTCTTTATTCATGCCTGTCATTATTTCAAAGCACAATGTTGTATTCAACTACATGTCAAATTAAATATATGTGCTCTTCCATGACATAGACTGACAAGGTGAATTCAGGTGAAAGCTGCGATCCCTTATTGATGTCACCTGTTAACTCCACTTCAATCAGTGTAGATGAATGGGAGAAGAGACAGGTTAAAGAAGGATTTTTAAGCCTTGAGACAACTGAGACATGGATTGTGTATGACAACAGATTTAAGTACCTTTGAATGGGGTATGGTAGTTCTGTAGGTGCCAGGTGCACCGGTTTGTGTCAAGAACTGCAACGATACTGTGTTTTTCACGCTTAACAGTTTCCCATGTCTGCCAAGAATGGTCCACCACTCAAAAGGACATCCAGCCAACTTGACACAACTGTGGGAAGTATTGGAGTCAACAAGGGCCAGCATCCCTGAGGAACACTTTTGATACCTTATAGAGTCCATACCCTAACGAATTGAGACTGTTCTGATGGCAAAATCTACAATTCAATATTAGGGAGGTGATACTAATGTTTTGTACACTAAGAGTATATGTAGAGGATTATTTATGTTGGACCTTTTTACTCAGAGCAAGTGATGCAGTAAATCATTGGGAAGTTTAGGGGAGACCAGGAAACAAAGTACAAAGTAATCACCACTCCTCCCACAAAAACAAAACACGGGCCACAAAATTAATAAATAAATAACCCTAATTAGAAATAACTTAGAAAGCTGCTATTCAATGTGCCAATGCTTGGTTAGTGTATCTACATGTATATGTCCCCTGGCTGAGGAGTGGAGCCTGTGTCCCCTGGTCGAGGAGTGGAGCCTGTGTCCCCTGGTCGAGGAGTGAAGCCTGTGTCCCCTGGTTGAGGAGTGGAGCCTGTGTCCCCTGGCTGAGGAGAGGAGCCTGTGTCCCCTGGTTGAGGAGAGGAGCCTGTGTCCCCTGGCTGAGGAGAGGAGCCTGTGTCCCCTGGTCGAGGAGTGAAGCCTGTGTCCCCTGGCTGAGGAGTGGAGCCTGTGTCCCCTGGTCGAGGAGTGGAGCCTGTGTCCCCTGGTCGAGGAGTGAAGCCTGTGTCCCCTGGTCGAGGAGTGAAGCCTGTGTCCCCTGGTCGAGGAGTGAAGCCTGTGTCCCCTGGTTGAGGAGTGAAGCCTGTGTCCCCTGGTTGAGGAGTGGAGCCTGGGTCCCCTGGCTGAGGAGAGGAGCCTGTGTCCCCTGGTCGAGGAGTGAAGTCTGTGTCCCCTGGCTGAGGAGTGGAGCCTGTGTCCCCTGGCTGAGGAGTGGAGCCTGTGTCCCCTGGTCGAGGAGTGAAGCCTGTGTCCCCTGGTTGAGGAGTGGAGCCTGGGTCCCCTGGCTGAGGAGAGGAGCCTGTGTCCCCTGGTTGAGGAGAGGAGCCTGTGTCCCCTGGTTGAGGAGTGAAGCCTGTGTCCCCTGGTCGAGGAGTGGAGCCTGGGTCCCCTGGCTGAGGAGAGGAGCCTGGGTCCCCTGGTTGAGGAGAGGAGCCTGTGTCCCCTGGCTGAGGAGAGGAGCCTGTGTTCCCTGGTTGAGGAGTGACGCCTGGGTCCCCTGGTTGAGGAGTGACGCCTGGGTCCCCTGGTTGAGGAGTGACGCCTGGGTCCCCTGGTTGAGGAGTGACGCCTGGGTCCCCTGGTTGAGGAGTGACGCCTGGGTCCCCTGGTTGAGGAGAGGAGCCTGTGTCCCCTGGTTGAGGAGTGAAGCCTGTGTCCCCTGGTCGAGGAGTGGAGCCTGGGTCCCCTGGCTGAGGAGAGGAGCCTGGGTCCCCTGGTTGAGGAGTGAAGCCTGTGTCTCCTGAACCGAACAGAGAGTAAAGTTTACATTAGGGTTGGGGTCAGTCAATTCCATTTAAATTCCAGTCAATTCAGAAAGTAAACCAAATTCCAATTCCCCATTTTTCTTATTGAAAATAATTGAGAGGAAATGAATTGACTGGAATTTAAATTAAATTGACCCGAAGCTTAGTTTACATTGCCCTCATTAGAATGTGTGCAGCTGACCGTATGTAGAAATACGGCAAAGAAAGTTGAAGCTATTTGTCAGAGCTCCTTTTACAACATATTTGTTTAAATTTGAGTTGTGTAATAATATGAATACAATCTCATCCTTAGAATTTAAGACAGTATCTTTTATGTTTCAGAACGTCTCTATTTTCTGATTCAGTACAGTCTCTATTTCATGTTTCAGAACCGTCTCTATTTCATGTTTCAGTACAGTCTCTATTTCATGTTTCAGTAGTCTCTCTTTTATGATTCAGTACCGTCTCTCCTTTATTTTTAAGCAATGAGGACCTTTCTAAATGAGTGTGCGGACATGTACGAATGGAAATTGCGGTTGATGATCTAGCAAAACAAGTGTACAGTAATCCCTGTTTCTGAGGAGTCACATTTACAGTACCTTGCATCACCTCTAGAGGACTCCTATTACCCATGTTTGAGAGGGATTGTCTGTGCTGACTCCTATTACCCATGGTTGAATGGGATTGTCTGTGCTGACTCCTATTACCCATGGTTGAATGGGATTGTCTGTGCAGACTCCTATTACCCATGGTTGAATGGGATTGTCTGTGCTGACTCCTATTACCCATGGTTGAATGGGATTGTCTGTGCTGACTCCTATTACCCATGGTTGAATGGGATTGTCTGTGCTGACTCCTATTACCCATGGTTGAATGGGAGAGTTAGTGTGTGTATGTGTGTGTCTCTCCTCACAGTCCGCGTTGTTCCGTAAGGTATAGTTTTATCTGTTTTTGAAATGTGATTTTACGGCTCACTTAAGTTACATGATGTGGAATAGAGTTCCATGTAGTCATGGCTTTATTTAGTGCTGTGTGTTTCCCAGAGTCTGTTCTGGACTTGGGACCGTGAAGAGACCCCTGGTGGCATGTCTTATGGGGTATGCATGGGTGTCTGAGCTGTGTGTTAATCATTTGATCAGACAGCTCAGTGTTTTCAACATGTCAATACCTCTCACAAAGCCCAGTAGAGATGCAGTCAATCTCTCCTCTACTTTAAACCAGGAGAGATTGACATTCACGGCAGCAGGTAGCCTAGTGCATTCAGTTGGACAACTGACTAAGTGTCCCCCTTTCCCATTCATGTTATCTCTATTTGTACATTTAAGGGCCAGCTGTGCTGCTCTGTTCTGGGCCAAGTGTAATTAGCCTATGTCCCTCTTGTGTGTCACTGTCCATATGACTGGACAGTAGTCTATATGACTGGACAGTATTCCATATGACTGGACAGTATTCCATATGACTGGACAGTATTCCATATGACTGGACAGTATTCTATATGACTGGACAGTAGTCTATATGACTGGACAGTAGTCTATATGACTGGACAGTATTCCATATGACTGGACAGTATTCTATATGACTGGACAGTAGTCTATATGACTGGACAGTAGTCCATATGACTGGACAGTATTCCATATGACTGGACAGTATTCCATTTGACTGGACAGTATTCTATATGACTGGACAGTATTCTATATGACTGGACAGTATTCTATATGACTGGACAGTAGTCTATATGACTGGACAGTAGTCTATATGACTGGACAGTATTCCATATGACTGGACAGTATTCTATATGACTGGACAGTATTCTATATGACTGGACAGTATTCCATATGACTGGACAGTATTCCATATGACTGGACAGTATTCTATATGACTGGACAGTATTCCATATGACTGGACAGTAGTCTATATGACTGGACAGTATTCCATATGACTGGACAGTATTCCATATGACTGGACAGTATTCCATATGACTGGACAGTATTCCAAATGTCTGGACAGTATTCTATATGACTGGACAGTATTCCATATGACTGGACAGTATTCTATATGACTGGACAGTATTCTATATGACAGGACAGAATTCCATATGACTGGACAGTATTCTATATGACTGGACAGTATTCTATATGACTGGACAGTAGTCTATATGACTGGACAGTAGTCTATATGACTGGACAGTATTCCATATGACTGGACAGTATTCTATATGACTGGACAGTAGTCTATATGACTGGACAGTAGTCCATATGACTGGACAGTATTCCATATGACTGGACAGTATTCCATTTGACTGGACAGTATTCCATTTGACTGGACAGTATTCCATATGACTGGACAGTATTCCATATGACTGGACAGTATTCTATATGACTGGACAGTAGTCTATATGACTGGACAGTATTCCATATGACTGGACAGTATTCCATATGACTGGACAGTATTCCATATGACTGGACAGTATTCCATATGACTGGACAGTAGTCTATATGACTGGACAGTATTCTATATGACTGGACAGTATTCCATATGACTGGACAGTATTCCATATGACTGGACAGTATTCCATATGACTGGACAGTATTCCATATGACTGGACAGTATTCCATATGGCTGGACAGTATTCTATATGACTGGACAGTATTCCATATGACTGGACAGTATTCCATATGACTGGACAGTATTCCATATGACTGGACAGTATTCTATATGACTGGACAGTATTCCATATGACTGGACAGTATTCCATATGACTGGACAGTATTCCATATGACTGGACAGTATTCCATATGACTGGACAGTATTCTATATGACTGGACAGTATTCCATATGACTGGACAGTATTCCATATGACTGGACAGTATTCCATATGACTGGACAGTATTCCATATGACTGGACAGTATTCTATATGACTGGACAGTATTCCATATGACTGGACAGTATTCCAGTCTTTAAAAGAAGACAACTATGCTCGTCAGAGTGCTGTTTTTTTTTCACCTGTACAAAATAGTTCAGTGAAAGGGTTAATGGTTTGTTCAAGGTAGGGTTCACGTGTCTTTGGGTCTTTGAACAGGGCTATTATTATTATTATTATTATTATTATTTTAGAAGTGAAAGTGATGGTGTTTTTATACAACACTCATCTTGGGAAGATAAATATTGTACCGATATAAAAACCTACGTCACTTGTTTTTTACCTCCATAACTCAGGTTTCAGGTTTTCCGCTTCCTCGTCCGTGTGTCTGTGTTCTTGATCATCGTGGTGGCTAGAGAACAGGAAGGTCAAACCTGTTAACCTTTCCATTGAACAACACATCATCAGAGTGAGCCAACATGCAGTTTGCTACACCTCAGGCACGCAAACAGACCCCACAGCTCCAACGTACCTGTCAGCACCGGGCAAACATTTGATCCCTACACTGGATCAACCCTCAAACCCTCATTCCCCCAAAACCCTTAACTTAAGCATGACTTCCCCTCTTGCCAATCTTTCCCTATTGCATCTTCGTAACGGCCCAGATTACTGATGAGATGAAATAGGAGAGGTAGTCTGCATTCATTCCTAAGATGTACAGTATCAGTATGAACATCCAGCTACTATCATCATAACTCTAATAAGGTAATGGATGTGATGGTGTTTGTTTTGGGTGCGAAGGGATTGAGGGGCTTCCAGTGTTGATGGAACAGAGAGTGGGCTGAAGAGATTTGGGACGAATTGTTTGTTGTTGGTGCGCAGCCTGTAGCGTTAACCCCTGACCCTCTGTAACCCCTGACCTCTGGGCATACAGTTCTATCCACGCATCAGGGAGAGGGACTGTCGAGACTGTCACTCGGAACACCCTGGAACAATCCGGAACACGGCGAGACCAGGCCTTTGTCCAAAATGGCACCCTATTACCCTATGGGACCTGGTCAAAAGTAGTGCACTACATAAGGAATAGGGTGCTATTTAGAACAGACACACAGCTTCTGAACGGGGGGGGCAGAGTAGGCCCCATCCCAGGACCAATTAGGCAGGTGGAGGCGTGAAGCCTCACACAGGATCAGACACACAGTTGGAGGGAAGAATGCAGGCCAGGGAGAAACCTGAGATGTCCAGAGGAACAGAACAGTGTTAGAGAGGAACCTCTGACTTAGTTGGGACCGCAGATTAAAGACTGAGCTCAGCATCAAAAGCTAATCTGAGCCACCAATGTCTAATGTGAGTCCAAAATGGCACCCTGTTCCCCACAGGGCTTTAGGTCAAAAGTAGTGCGCTATATAGGGAATAGGGTGTCATTTCAACTTCAACTGTGAGTTCTGTCACAGTGTTGGGTGCCATCACCAACAGAGATGGTGTTCTCTCTTGAAACAATGCAACTAAAAACACACAGTACAACAATTTGACTGAAAATATGCAATAAGTGCAGGACTTTCCAAGTCAAGCTTTTTATTTCAAATGTTGACATTCCTGACTGTCAAGAGGAGAATAGAGAGAGGTGGAAAGAGGTGGGTGACTTCACTGTGCACAATCGCACACATGCATCTAACAATGGGCACATTACTATCAACAGACACATTACTATCAACAGACGCATTACTATCAACAGACACATTACTATCAACAGACACATTACTATCAACAGCTACATTACTATTAACAGACACGTTACTATCAACAGCTACATTACTATCAACAGACACCTTACTATCAACAGACACATTACTATCAACAGCTACATTACTATTAACAGACACGTTACTATCAACAGCTACATTACTATCAACAGACACATTACTATCAACAGACATTACTACCAACAGACACATTACTATCAACAGACATTACTATCAACAGACACCTTACTATCAACAGACACATTACTATCAACAGCTACATTACTATTAACAGACACGTTACTATCAACAGCTACATTACTAACAGACACATTACTATCAACAGACATTACTACCAACAGACACATTACTATCAATAGACACATTACTATCAACATACACATTACTATCAAGGGACACATTACTATCAACAGTCACATTAGTATCTTCAAAGCCTGTCGCCTACGACATGTGATATGGCCAGGACCTGAAAAGCGTCAGACATCTTGCATTCCTCAGGCCATTCCACAAAGTACAATAACTTCCTTGAATTCTTAGACCCTCGACGGCGGAGCCAGGGTACATCCTGTTGTCCTTGCAGTACTTCCTGCGTGTGGAGCGCAATCAGTCTTCCCCCTAGCTGTTGCCATGGCCACTGGAAAACACTAACTTTGGCCGGACAGTGTTGGTCCATTGCTGCTCTGTAATTGGTCATGTTAAGAGTAATGAAGTGACTTACAGTACATCAGGGTAATGGAGGTGTTGCTCAACTATGCACGAGAAAGATGGACCTTTTGTTCAGAGTACTTCTACAGTACAAAAATATAGCATCCAGCCAGGATGCTGGCAAAAAGAAATGGTCCTACCAACCACTGCTTGCCCTGGATCTCTTGAAAACCCCAAAATATATGACACGTAGTTATGTGAGTATTAACAGAGGGCGCAAATTGCGGTAATATGATTTTGGGGAAAAATTTGATTTTGTATAATCTTCTGTGCCTGATAGAAACCGAAATGTAATGTTTCAGGATCCTCACAATACACTGGCATCAGTTTCAGTCATCCGGAAGACACATACTTTTAACAATTTACAATGAAATTGTCAATATTAATGACTTTGGATTGTTAGTAGGAATTAATAACCTGTATCTTTCAGAGTGTTTCACCCCTCAAGGATGGATGAGTAATTTTAAACATTTGTGAAATTACTATAACTATGCAGTATTTGTGTGCTATGTCCCTTTAGGATCCCTTCAGAATGCATGTCCTGCATTATATAAGACCTCGCTGGGCAGCCAAGGTACACAGGGTTATCATTTTTCTTGTCTTATGATAGAGTTCTTTCCTTACAGGGCATGTAGCTGAACTCTCTCTCTCTCTCTCTCTCTCTCTCTCTCTCTCTCTCTCTCTCTCTCTCTCTCTCTCTCTCTCTCTCTCTCTCTCTCTCTCTCTCTCTCTCTCTCTCTCTCTCTCTCTCTCTCTCTCTCTCTCTCTCTCTCTCTCTCTCTCTCTCTCTCTCTCTCTCTCTCTCTCTCTCTCTCTCTCTCTCTCTCTCTCTCTCTCTCACTGTCTGTCTCTCTCTCTCTCTTGCGCTCTCTCTGTCTATATGTCTTTCTCTGCCTGTCTCTATCTGTGGGTATATAGGCTTGTCTCTCAATGTGTGTTTGTCTGTGTCTTGATGTGTGTGTGTGCATGCATGCTTACGTACATAGTATGTATGTGAACATTTTTTGTGTGCATGCCATGTGTGTGTCTGTGTGCTTGTGCATACATGCTTGAATATTTTCCAGGGGTGAGAAAAATATATCATGGTGAGAAAGCGACGGCAAGAGAGAGAAATAAGGGGGATGGGTGGAGGCCTTAGAGAGAGAGAGAGCGTTAACTCCAGGGAAGAGAGAGTTAACCCAAGGGAATAGGCATTGAAATCAGGCTTCCTGCTCTGGCGTGTCTTTCCATGAGTCCCCCCCCCCCCAAAAAAAACTGAGAAAACACTGGCACCAGGCCCCTTTAAAAGGGACATCTAACAGGCCAGTAGAAGGACCGTAGTGGTCCCAATGAGACATTATCATGTTGTTTAATGTTTGGTAGGACTTATAAAAGTGTTAGTATAAGCATCACTACTTTTATTGAGATATAAAAAATACATTACATTTTTTTTTAAATCCCTCCATGTCAACATAAAAAATCCTAATGTATTGTAAAGCACTCCGCTGCCATTCCAGGAGAGATCCAGCTGCAAAGATTCCACTTAATTCCATCTTTGTAAATATAGGAGAGATGTTACAAACCCCTATGATGCTGTGATAAAGGGATAAGAAGCCCGCGCTGCTATGTGGATCTGACAGGTGTGGTGGACTGAGGTGACGGTCCATGACATCATCGGCCAAGCAGGTAGGTGAAAACATCTCGGCTGAAAACCAAATGGCACCCTATTCCCTATGTAGTTCACTTCTTTTTACCAGAGCTCTGGTCAATAGTAGTGAACTATATAGGGAATAGGGTGCCATTTGAGATGCATCCCTCATCTATGGTCGAGGTCAGCCCCTAAAGCATGACAGGCCGCGGAGGTTATGCCTGTGGCTGCTGTCAGTAAACATACAGGCAGGCTCTGGTTCTCTGAGGACTCCACTAGTACATTAGCACAGGTCACTGTCCAGATCCTTACTTGTAGAAAACCTTAATGCCGTACTTGTAGAATACCTAAATACCCTACTTGTATATCCTAAAAGTTCCACTCGTAGAGGTGACTCTCCATATTAGAGACGTTCTTACTCCTCCCTATCAGTGATTTCGGGCAAATTCTTTTACGGCCGATTCCGATATCTCTACAGCAACATTGAACTAATTGATATATCACCTTACAGTTAGGCTGAATCTGAAAGGGCGAATGGGAAATAATGTGTTTCCTCGAGCATGACATTGGTCATGATGTCATGTTGCTCTACACCTGAATAGGTCTCTGGGATCGTGCACAGGCTTGACGGACAGAACTAGGGTTGAGTCCCAACTGGCATCCTATTCCCTTTATAATGCACTACTTTTAAATCGGGGAACCTTTTGGGTTTTGGGGTTTACAGTGCCATTTGGGTGTCACGCCCTGGTCGAAGTATTTTGTGTTTATCTTTATGTATTGGGTCAGGCCAGGGTGTGGCATGGGGTTTTTGTATTGTGGTGTGTTTTGTCTTGGGGTTTTGGTGTGTATATATTGGGATTGTAGCTAGTGGGGTGATCTAGCAAAGTCTATGGCTGTCTGGAGTGGTTCTCAATCAGAGGCAGGTGTTTATCGTTGTCTCTGATTGGGAACCATATTTAGGCAGCCATATTCTTTGAGTTTGTCGTGGGTGATTGTCCTTAGTGTCCTTGTTCATGTCTGTGTTAGTTTTCACTAGTATAGGCTGTTTCGGTTTTCGTTATGTTCTTTGTTTTGTAGTGTTTGTATTTTAGATTCGTGTTATGTTTTTGTTCATTAAACATGGATCGCAATCTACACGCTGCGTTTTGGTCCGACTCTCCTTCACCACACCTAGAAAACCGTTACATTGGGACACATCCTGGGACTTAGAGCTGATGAGAGTATTCATTATATTTTATATGTGAGTTATTTAGCAGACGCTCTTAACCTAGTGCGACTTCCAGAAGCAATTAGGGTGAAGTGCCTTGCTCAAGGGCACATCAACAAATTGTTTTACTTAGTCGACTCTGGGATTCGAAGCAGCAACCTTTTGGTTACTGGCCCAACGCTCTTTACCGTGACAGCCTGTGACTTAGTCAGAGCTGATGAGGGTATTCATGACAGCCTATGACTTAGTCAGAGCTGATGAGGGTATTTGTGACAGCCTGGGACTTAGTCAGAGCTGATGAGGGTATTCATGACAGCCTGAGACTTAGTCAGAGCTGATGAGGGTATTTATGACAGCCTGGGACTTAGTCAGAGCTGATGAGGGTATTCATGACGGCCTGGGACTTAGTCAGAGCTGAAGAGGGTATTCGTGACCGAACACTTTTATAGAATCCCTCCCTCTCTCCCGCATCTATCTTGTCATGCCGGGAGCTCTTCACGCTTAATGACCTGACAGTATCGTGTGTTGTATTCCAGATGTATCCCATTCCTGATCCGATTGGTGGCATGGCATGCAACTGGGCGGGGTGCTCTGTAGTGTGGTGAAAGCTGGGATTGGGTATATGCTCTCAATGCAGACCCCTATACAACCAAACCCAAGAAAGGAAAACATTTACTCACAGTGGTTTAATCTGCAAAAAGTCATTTCAGTGGAAGTGTTTAATTAAATTTACAACAGGTGGGCTCAAGTCGTAGAAACATCTCAAGGATGGTCAATGGAATCAGGATGCACCTGAGCTCAATTTCGAGTCTCGTAACAAAGGTTCTGAACAATTACACTACCAATCAAACATTTGGACACACCTACCTATGGTCCTTCTCTAGCTCAGTTGGTAGAGCATGGCGCTTGTAACGCCAGGGTAGTGGGTTCGATTCCCGGGACCACCCATACGTAGAATGTATGCACACATGACTGTAAGTCGCTTTGGATAAAAGCGTCTGCTAAATGGCATTTCTTCTACTCATTCAACCAAGTGTGAAACAAATAAAAATATATTTTATATTTGATATTCTTCAAAGTAGCAACCCTTTGCCTCGATGAAAGCTTTGCACACTCTTGACATTCTCTCAACCAGCTTCATGAGGTTGTCACCTGGAATGCATTTAAATTGAATTTCTTTCCTTCTTAATGCGTTTGAGACAATAAGCTGTGTTGTGACAAGGTAGGGGTGGTATAGAGAAGATAGCTCTATTTGGTAAAATACCTAGTCCATAGTATGGCAAGAACAGCTCAAATAAGCAAAGAGAAATGACAGTCCATCATTACTTTAAGATCAGTCAATACGAAAAATGTCAAGAATTTTAAACCATCAGGCGCAATGAAGAAACTGGCTCTCACCAGTGGGAGAGTCTAAGATATTGGTAATATAGAATGTGTTAGTGTATGGGGAGAATCTAAGGTATTGGTAATATAGAATGTGTTAGTGTATGGGGAGAATCTAAGATATTGGTAATATAGAATGTGTAAGTGAATGGGGAGAGTCTAAGGTATTAGTCATGTAGAATGTGTTAGTGGGAGAATGTCAGGTATTGGTCATATGGAATGTGTTAGTGTATGGGGAGAATCTAAGATATTGGTAATATAGACTGTGTTAGTGGGAGAATGTGAGGTATTGGTAATATAGAATGTGTTAGTGTATGGGGAGAATCTAAGATATTAGTAATATAGAATGTGTTAGTGTATGGGGAGAATCTAAGGTAGACTAGGACCACAAATACAAATTCCATCTAGACATTGTTGCCCTATAGCACACAAAAAACTATACATACCTTGGCCTAAACATCAGCGCCACAGGTAACTTCCACAAAGCTGTGAACGATCTGAGAGACAAGGCAAGAAAGGGATTGTATGCCTTCAAAAGGAACGTAAAATTCGACATACCAATTAGGATTTGGCTAAAAATATTTGAATCAGTTATAGAACCCATTGACCTTCATGGTTGTGAGGTCTGGGGTCCTCTCACCAACCAAGAATTCACAAAATGGGATAAACACCAAATTGAGATTCTGCATGCAGAATAAGAAAGAGAGAGAGAGAGAGAGAGACAGACACAGAGAGAGAGACAGAGAGAGAGAGACAGAGACAGAGAGAGAGACAGAGAGAGAGACAGACGCAGATAGAGAGAGAGAGAGACCCACAGAGGGGGATAGAGAAGGACACACAGAGGGAGAGAGAGGGAGAGAGAGAGAGAGAGAGAGAACGATGGACACACGGAAAGAGAGAGAGAGAGAGATAGAGAGAGACCATAGCATCGCCATCACAGCAGAACAGACAAATGAAGAACCCCAAGCACAGCGGCTCTCACCAGCAGTGCCCACCTTTGCCCGGACTCTAAAGGATATCGCTCTCAAACGTATCCGCAACACTTCACACAGGAGCAACAGATCAATAGACACCCCATCCAGACTAGCAAGTCACTCTCCCAGACCTGCGGGACCCTCCCCTGGACCTACACATAGAGGACCCACTCTGAGAGGACTTACATCCAGACCACAGCACCCCCAGCCAGATCCACACCCCCACCCAAACCAATCAACACCCCCCCACATCAACCATGCCCACACCCCATTTAGGCCCCCTCAGATCAGACCTATGCCCCTTCTGCCTACCCCATGCACCCCACCCCCGCAAAGAGGGCCTCAACATGGAAGTCACACATATGCCCAGGTAGTGAGCGGGCAAACAAGACCAACCCCACTCTTACACAAGCCCAAGCCCATTTACAGAATTCAGCAAAAATATCCTTTGTGTACAACGTAGAACACCAAATAATGCATGCAGAGCAGAATTAGGCCGATACCCACTAATTATCCAAATCCAGAAAAGAGCCATTCAATTCTACAACCATCTAAAAGGAAGTGATTCCCAAACCTTCCATAACAAAGCCATCACCTACAGAGAGATGAACCTGGAGAAGAGTCCCCTAAGCAAGCTGGTCCTGGGGCTCTGTTCACAAACACAAACAGACCCCACAGAGCCCCTGGACAGCAACACAATTAGACCCAACCAAATCATGAGATAACAAAAAGATACATTGGAAAGAATTAACAAAATATCTGCTCAAACTAGAATGCTATTTGGCCCTAAACAGAGAGTACACAGTGGCAGTATACCTGACCACTATGGCTGACCCAAACTTAAGGAAATCTTTGACTATGTACAGACTCAGTGAGCATGGCCTTGCCATTGAGAAAGGCCGCGGTAGGCAGACATGACTCTCAAGAGAAGACAGGCTATGTGCTCACTGCCCACAAATGAGGTGGAAACTGAGCTGCACTTCCTAACCTCCTGCTCAATGTATGACCATATTAGAGATACATATTTCCCTCAGATTACACAGATCCACTTCCTAACCTCCTGCCCAATGTATGACCATATTAGAGATACATATTTCCCTCAGATTACACAGATCAACAGAGAATTTGAAAACAAACCCGATTCTGATAAACTCCCATATCTACTGGGTGAAATTCCACAGTGTGCATCACAGCAGCAAGATTTGTGACCTGTTGCCACAAGAAAAGGGCAACCAGTGAAGAACAAACACCATTGTAAATACAACCCATATTTATGCTTATTTATTTTCCCTTGTGTTCCCTTAACCATTTGTACATCGTTGCAACACTGTATATATACATAATATGACATTTGTAATGTCTTTATTGTTTTGAAACTTCTGTATGTGTAATGTTTACTGTTCATTTTTATTGTTTATTTAACTTTTGTATATTATCTACCTCACTTGCTTTGGCAATGTTAACGCATGTTTCCCATGCCAATAACGACCCTTGAATTGAATTGAATTGAGAGAGATAGAGGGAGAGAGATATTGATTCTGTCACCAACCAAGGAGGGCCTAGAGCAGCACCTAGATCTTCAGCACAGTGAGGTGATTGAGGTGAGTGAGTGAGTGATAGAGTGAGTGTGACAGAGTGAGTGAGTGAGTGAGTGAGTGAGTGAGTGAGTGAGTGAGTGAGTGAGTGAGTGAGTGAGTGAGTGAGTGAGTGAGTGAGTGAGTGTGAGAGTGAGTGAGTGAGTGTGAGAGTGAGTGAGTGTGAGAGTGAGTGAGTGTGAGAGAGTGAGTGAGTGTGAGAGTGAGTGAGTGAGTGAGTGAGTGAGTGAGTGAGTGAGTGAGTGAGTGAGTGAGTGAGTGAGTGAGTGAGTGAGTGAGTGTGAGAGTGAGTGAGTGTGAGAGAGTGAGTGTGAGTGAGTGTGAGAGAGTGAGTGTGAGTGAGTGTGAGAAAGAGTGAGTGTGAGAGAGAGAGAGAGAGTCATCTCTCACAAGTCATCTGACTGGCTGGCTCGCCGCTTGTCCAAACGTACCCTCTCTTTTCACATAAATTCCACTGGGAGCCTCTGATCTGAAGGGTGTTTTCCTGTTCTTTCTCCTCACTTGTAGCTGTTGCATATCCTATTGAACAACGGTCATTGTTTTGCTCTGTCGGGACCTCTTTATGTGGTGTGGCTTAGGATGGGTGTTGCTGTCACTGTGTGCCATCGACCCTTTGGCAGGCACTATAGGGGTTGGGTGAGCTTCTGCTGTATTCAACCTGGTGGTTTGAGATAATGTAATGTATTTTATTCAACCTGACGGTTTGTGATAATGTAGTGTATTCTATTCAACAGGCTGGTGGTTTGTGATAATGTAATGTCTTCTATTCAACCTGGTGGTTTGTGATAATGTAATGTCTTCTATTCAACCTGGTGGTTTGTGATAATGTAGTGTATTCTATTCAACAGGCTGGTGGTTTGTGATAATGTAATGTCTTCTATTCAACCTGGTGGTTTGTGATAATGTAATGTATTCTATTCAACAGGCTGGTGGTTTGTGATAATGTAGTGTCTTCTATTCAACCAAGTGGTTTGTGATAATGTAATGTCTTCTATTCAACAGGCTGGTGGTTTGTGATAATGTAATGTATTCTATTCAACAGGCTGGTGGTTTGTGATAATGTAGTGTCTTCTATTCAACCTGGTGGTTTGTGATAATGTAATGTCTTCTGGCTGGTGGTTTGTGATAATGTAATGTCTTCTATTCAACAGGCTGGTGGTTTGTGATAATGTTGTGTTTTCTATTCAACAGGCTGGTGGTTTGTGATAATGTAGTGTCTTCTATTCAACCTGGTGGTTTGTGATAATGTAATGTCTTCTATTCAACAGGCTGGTGGTTTGTGATAATGTAATGTCTTCTATTCAATAGGCTGGTGGTTTGTGATAATGTAGTGTCTTCTATTCAACCTGGTGGTTTGTGATAATGTAATGTTTTCTATTCAACAGGCTGGTGGTTTGTGATAATGTAATGTCTTCTATTCAATAGGCTGGTGGTTTGTGATAATGTTGTGTCTTCTATTCAACAGGCTAGTGGTTTGTGATAATGTAATGTTTTCTATTCAAGAGGCTGGTGGTTTGTGATAATGTAGTGTATTCTATTCAACAGGCTGGTGGTTTGTGATAATGTAATGTCTTCTATTCAACCTGGTGGTTTGTGATAATGTAATGTATTCTATTCAACAGGCTGGTGGTTTGTGATAATGTAGTGTCTTCTATTCAACCAAGTGGTTTGTGATAATGTAATGTCTTCTATTCAACAGGCTGGTGGTTTGTGATAATGTAATGTATTCTATTCAACAGGCTGGTGGTTTGTGATAATGTAGTGTCTTCTATTCAACCTGGTGGTTTGTGATAATGTAATGTCTTCTATTCAACAGGCTGGTGGTTTGTGATAATGTAATGTCTTCTATTCAACAGGCTGGTGGTTTGTGATAATGTTGTGTTTTCTATTCAACAGGCTGGTGGTTTGTGATAATGTAGTGTCTTCTATTCAACCTGGTGGTTTGTGATAATGTAATGTCTTCTATTCAACAGGCTGGTGGTTTGTGATAATGTAATGTCTTCTATTCAATAGGCTGGTGGTTTGTGATAATGTAGTGTCTTCTATTCAACCTGGTGGTTTGTGATAATGTAATGTTTTCTATTCAACAGGCTGGTGGTTTGTGATAATGAAATGTCTTCTATTCAATAGGCTGGTGGTTTGTGATAATGTTGTGTCTTCTATTCAACAGGCTAGTGGTTTGTGATAATGTAATGTTTTCTATTCAAGAGGCTGGTGGTTTGTGATAATGTAATGTCTTCTATTCAATAGGCTGGTGGTTTGTGATAATGTTGTGTCTTCTATTCAACAGGCTGGTAGTTTGTGATAATGTAATGTCTTCTATTCAACAGGCTGGTGGTTTGTGATAATGTTGTGTCTTCTATTCAACAGGCTGGTGGTTTGTGATAATGTTGTGTCTTCTATTCAACAGGCTGGTGGTTTGTGATAATGTAGTGTCTTCTATTCAACAGGCTGGTGGTTTGTGATAATGTAATGTCTTCTATTCAACAGGCTGGTGGTTTGTGATAATGTAATGTCTTCTATTCAACAGGCTGGTGGTTTGTGATAATGTTGTGTCTTCTATTCAACAGGCTGGTGGTTTGTGATAATGTTGTGTCTTCTATTCAACAGGCTGGTGGTTTGTGATAATGTAGTGTCTTCTATTCAACAGGCTGGTGGTTTGTGATAATGTAATGTCTTCTATTCAACAGGCTGGTGGTTTGTGATAATGTAATGTCTTCTATTCAACAGGCTGGTGGTTTGTGATAATGTAATGTCTTCTATTCAACAGGCTGGTGGTTTGTGATAATGTTGTGTCTTCTATTCAACAGACTGGTGGTTTGTGATAATGTAATGCCTTCTATTCAACAGGCTGGTGGTTTGTGATAATGTTGTGTCTTCTATTCAACAGGCTGGTGGTTTGTGATAATGTAATGTCTTCTATTCAACTGGCTGGTGGTTTGTGATAATGTTGTGTCTTCTATTCAACAGGCTGGTGGTTTGTGATAATGTAATGTCTTCTATTCAACAGGCTGGTGGTTTGTGATAATGTAATGTCTTCTATTCAACAGGCTGGTGGTTTGTGATAATGTAATGCCTTCTATTCAACAGGCTGGTGGTTTGTGATAATGTTGTGTCTTCTATTCAACAGGCTGGTGGTTTGTGATAATCTAATGTTTTCTATTCAACAGGCTGGTGGTTTGTGATAATGTTGTGTCTTCTATTCAACAGACTGGTGGTTTGTGATAATGTTGTGTCTTCTATTCAACAGGCTGGTGGTTTGTGATAATGTAATGCCTTCTATTCAAGAGGCTGGTGGTTTGTGATAATGTAATGCCTTCCATTCAACAGGCTGGTGGTTTGTGATAATGTTGTGTCTTCTATTCAACAGACTGGTGGTTTGTGATAATGTAATGCCTTCTATTCAAGAGGCTGGTGGTTTGTGATAATGTAATGTCTTCTATTCAATAGGCTGGTGGTTTGTGATAATGTTGTGTCTTCTATTCAACAGGCTGGTGGTTTGTGATAATGTAATGTCTTCTATTCAACAGGCTGGTGGTTTGTGATAATATAATGTCTTCTATTCAACAGGCTGGTGGTTTGTGATAATGTTGTGTCTTCTATTCAACAGGCTGGTGGTTTGTGATAATGTTGTGTCTTCTATTCAACAGACTGGTGGTTTGTGATAATGTAATGTCTTCTATTCAACAGGCTGGTGGTTTGTGATAATGTTGTGTCTTCTATTCAACAGACTGGTGGTTTGTGATAATGTAATGTCTTCTATTCAACAGGCTGGTGGTTTGTGATAATGTAATGTCTTCTATTCAACAGGCTGGTGGTTTGTGATAATGGTTAAGATTGAATATCACTGAGTTACTGCGTGGTGAAACAACGATGATATTTCAGAGTGAGACCTCACACACCACAAGACATGAGTTTCACTGTTGCTCTGAACAGGTTGTCATTGTTGACTACTGTATTGAATGATATGCTATACTCCACCAACACCCATTCTCCTCTCTGTCTCAAACAACCCATGCCCCATTGGCATTATTACAATAAAACATCCAAACCACCAACATGTTGTATTCAATCCCAGGCAACTTGAACATGTCAATTATGTCAGAAAAGAGCAACACCCATCCTATCGTATTACTTTTTTTCATTTTTTTTTTCTCCAGTGATCTCAATTTCTGCTGGTGTCATTTTGGTGCCAGGCCAGCACCGCGGAGGAGAAAGAGCTTCATGTGAGAGCTTGTATTTATATATTTTCAAATAATTCATATAGATCTGTGATGATTGCGAGGCCACGGACATTGAGAAGCAAGTTGGTACACAATGCAGGTTTGTTTGTGCCAGCTATGATTCAACCGGGTTTACCTAAGGAAAATACCCCTGTTACCATGGGATCAACACTCAACGCTTCCCTTCGGCATCAAATGTGCACCCATGCCATTCAAAATCATATCATGATTTATGTTACACTGGATTAGGCTACTGTATACTGACATGCTGTATACTGGCCTACTACATACTGGCCTACTGTATACTGGCCTACTGTATACTGGCCTACTGTATACTGAGCTATGGTATGCTGACCTACTGTATACTGGTATTAGGTTACTGCTGGCCTACTGTATACTGGCCTACTGTATACTGGCCTACTGTATACTGAGCTACTGTGTACTGGTCTACTAATACTGGCCTACTGTATACTGGCCTACTGTATACTGAGCTACTGTGTACTGGTCTACTAATACTGGCCTACTGTATACTGGCCTACTGTGTGCTGGCCTACTTTGTGCTGACCTACTGTAACCTGTTCTACTGCATGCTGGCCTACTGTATACTGACCTAGTCTACTGTATACTGGCCTACTGTGTGCTGGCCTACTTTATGCTGGCCTACTGTAACCTGTTCTACTGCATGCTGGCCTACTGTATACTGACCTAGCCTACTGTATGCTGGCCCACTGTATACTGGCCTACTGTATGCTGGTCTACTGTATGCTGGCCTAATGTATACTGGTCTACTGTATGCTGGCCTACTGTATACTGACCTAGCCTACTGTATGCTGGCCCACTGTATACTGGCCTACTGTATGCTGGTCTACTGTATACTGGTCTACTGTATACTGGCCTACTGTATACTGGCCTACTGTATACTGAGCTACTGTGTACTGGTCTACTGTATACTAGCCTACTGTATATTGACCTACTGTATACTGACCTACTGTGTGCTGGCCTACTGTATACTGAGCTACTGTGTACTGGTCTACTGTATACTAGCCTACTGTATATTGACCTACTGTATACTGGCCTACTGTATGCTGGCCTACTGTATACTGGCCTACTGTATACTGAGCTACTGTGTACTGGTCTACTGTATACTAGCCTACTGTATATTGACCTACTGTATACTGGCCTACTGTATGCTGGCCTACTGTATACTGGCCTACTGTATACTGACCTACTGTATACTGGCCTACTGTATACTGGCCTACTGTATACTGACCTACTGTATACTGGCCTACTGTATACTGACCTACTGTATACTGGCCTAGCCTACTGTATACTGACTTAGTGTATGCTGGCCTACTGTAAACTGGCCTACTGTGTACTGACCTACTGTATGCTGACCTACTGTATGCTGGCCTACTGTATACTGGCCTACTGTATACTGACCTACTGTATGCTGGCCTACTGTATACTGGCCTACTGTATACTAGCCTACTGTATGCTGGCCTACTGTATGCTGGCCTACTGTATACTGACCTACTGTATACTGACCTACTGTATGCTGGCCTACTGTATGCTGGCCTACTGTATTCTGGCCTACTGTATGCTGGCCTACTGTATGCTGGCCTACTGTATACTGACCTACTGTATACTGACCTACTGTATGCTGGCCTACTGTATGCTGGCCTACTGTATGCTGGCCTACTGTATGCTGGCTTACTGTATACTGACCTACTGTATGCTGGCCTACTGTATACTGGCCTACTGTATACTGGCCTACTGTATACTGGCCTACTGTATGCTGGCCTACTGTATACTGGCCTACTGTATGCTGGCCTACTGTATACTGGCCTATTGCATGCTGGCCTACTGTATTCTGGCCTACTGTATGCTGGCCTACTGTATACTGACCTACTGTATGCTGGCCTACTGTATACTGGCCTACTGTATACTGGCCTACTGTATGCTGGCCTACTGTATGCTGGCCTACTGTATACTGGCCTACTGTATGCTGGCCTACTGTATGCTGGCCTACTGTATACTGGCCTACTGTATACTGACCTACTGTATACTGGCCTAGCCTACTGTATACTGACCTACTGTATACTGGCCTAGCCTACTGTATGCTGACCTACTGTATACTGACCTACTGTATGCTGGCCTACTGTATACTGGCCTACTGTATACTGGCCTACTGTATACTGGCCTACTGTATGCTGGCCTACTGTATGCTGGTCTACTGTATGCTGGCCTACTGTATACTGACCTACTGTATACTGACCTACTTTATGCTGGCCTACTGTATACTGACCTACTGTATACTGGCCTACTGTATACTGGCCTACTGTATGCTGGCCTACTGTATACTGACCTACTGTATGCTGGCCTACTGTATGCTGGCCTACTGTATACTGGCCTACTGTATGCTGGCCTACTGTATACTGGCCTATTGCATGCTGGCCTACTGTATTCTGGCCTACTGTATGCTGGCCTACTGTATACTGACCTACTGTATGCTGGCCTACTGTATACTGGCCTACTGTATACTGGCCTACTGTATGCTGGCCTACTGTATGCTGGCCTACTGTATGCTGGCCTACTGTATGCTGGCCTACTGTATACTGGCCTACTGTATACTGACCTACTGTATACTGGCCTAGCCTACTGTATACTGACCTACTGTATACTGGCCTAGCCTACTGTATGCTGACCTACTGTATGCTGGCCTACTGTATACTGACCTACTGTATGCTGGCCTACTGTATACTGGCCTACTGTATACTGACCTACTGTATACTGGCCTACTGTATACTGGCCTACTGTATGCTGGCCTACTGTATGCTGGTCTACTGTATGCTGGCCTACTGTATACTGACCTACTGTATACTGACCTACTGTATGCTGGCCTACTGTATACTGACCTACTGTATACTGGCCTACTGTATACTGGCCTACTGTATGCTGGCCTACTGTATACTGACCTACTGTATGCTGGCCTACTGTATGCTGGCCTACTGTATACTGGCCTACTGTATACTGACCTACTGTATACTAGCCTACTGTATACTGACCTACTGTATACTGGCCTAGCCTACTGTATGCTGACCTACTGTATGCTGGCCTACTGTATACTGACCTACTGTATGCTGGCCTACTGTATACTGACCTACTGTATGCTGGCCTACTGTATACTGGCCTACTGTATACTGACCTACTGTATACTGGCCTACTGTAAACTGGCCTACTGTGTACTGACCTACTGTATGCTGACCTACTGTATGCTGGCCTACTGTATACTGGCCTACTGTATACTGACCTACTGTATGCTGGCCTACTGTATACTGGCCTACTGTATACTAGCCTACTGTATGCTGGCCTACTGTATGCTGGCCTACTGTATACTGACCTACTGTATACTGACCTACTGTATGCTGGCCTACTGTATGCTGGCCTACTGTATTCTGGCCTACTGTATGCTGGCCTACTGTATGCTGGCCTACTGTATACTGACCTACTGTATACTGACCTACTATATGCTGGCCTACTGTATGCTGGCCTACTGTATGCTGGCCTACTGTATGCTGGCTTACTGTATACTGACCTACTGTATGCTGGCCTACTGTATACTGGCCTACTGTATACTGGCCTACTGTATACTGACCTACTGTATGCTGGCCTACTGTATACTGGCCTACTGTATGCTGGCCTACTGTATACTGGCCTATTGCATGCTGGCCTACTGTATTCTGGCCTACTGTATGCTGGCCTACTGTATACTGACCTACTGTATGCTGGCCTACTGTATACTGGCCTACTGTATACTGGCCTACTGTATGCTGGCCTACTGTATACTGGCCTACTGTATGCTGGCCTACTGTATACTGGCCTACTGTATGCTGGCCTACTGTATGCTGGCCTACTGTATACTGGCCTACTGTATGCTGGCCTACTGTATACTGGCCTATTGCATGCTGGCCTACTGTATTCTGGCCTACTGTATGCTGGCCTACTGTATACTGACCTACTGTATGCTGGCCTACTGTATACTGGCCTACTGTATACTGGCCTACTGTATGCTGGCCTACTGTATACTGGCCTACTGTATGCTGGCCTACTGTATACTGACCTACTGTATGCTGGCCTACTGTATACTGGCCTACTGTATACTGACCTACTGTATACTGGCCTACTGTAAACTGGCCTACTGTGTACTGACCTACTGTATGCTGACCTACTGTATGCTGGCCTACTGTATACTGGCCTACTGTATACTGACCTACTGTATGCTGGCCTACTGTATACTGGCCTACTGTATACTAGCCTACTGTATGCTGGCCTACTGTATGCTGGCCTACTGTATACTGACCTACTGTATACTGACCTACTGTATGCTGGCCTACTGTATGCTGGCCTACTGTATTCTGGCCTACTGTATGCTGGCCTACTGTATGCTGGCCTACTGTATACTGACCTACTGTATACTGACCTACTATATGCTGGCCTACTGTATGCTGGCCTACTGTATGCTGGCCTACTGCTGGCTTACTGTATACTGACCTACTGTATGCTGGCCTACTGTATACTGGCCTACTGTATACTGGCCTACTGTATACTGACCTACTGTATGCTGGCCTACTGTATACTGGCCTACTGTATGCTGGCCTACTGTATACTGGCCTATTGCATGCTGGCCTACTGTATTCGGGCCTACTGACCTACTGTATACTGACCTACTGTATGCTGGCCTACTGTATACTGGCCTACTGTATACTGGCCTACTGTATGCTGGCCTACTGTATACTGGCCTACTGTATGCTGGCCTACTGTATGCTGGCCTACTGTATACTGGCCTACTGTATACTGGCCTACTGTATACTGACCTACTGTATACTGGCCTACTGTATACTGGCCTACTGTATGCTGGCCTACTGTATGCTGGCCTACTGTATACTGGCCTAGCCTACTGAACGATGTGTATGTACTAAGTTGACCACAATGGGAGTACAAATGTCAACTCAGTTGTATTACATAAGCCACTGGCTGGCGCCTCGTTCCTCAACACCCCCTTCCTCCTAAATAATACAAGTCAATAACCATCTCATTTGTTTTTCAAATATCGGTTATCATTTATATAATATTTTCACATTCGAAGACCAACAGGACAATCCTTTGACTCCGAATGGAAGTTGTCTTGGGATTCAAAACAATGGGAAGTACAGTATTCTGATAGTCTAGACAGTCAATCAAAAGGAAAAGGAAAACTCGCCTGCATTAGGACTTCACCTTTAAGGAAAACTCGCATGCATTAGGACTTCACCTTTAAGGAAAACTCGCCTGCATTAGGACTTCACCTTTAAGGAAAACTCGCCTGCATTAGGACTTCACCTTTAAGGAAAACTCGCCTGCATTAGGACTTCACCTTTAAGGAAAACTCGCCTGCATTAGGACTTCACCTTTAAGCCCACACAGACATGCCTGTACGTGTGGTCCTATGAGGTGAATGGTTAAATGTCTGGAAGTCCAGGCAACATGGAGGGGTTAAAACATTTACAAATTCCAAGAGATACTTACAGTAACTGTCGACTTGTGTTTTACATTGCATCAGGAGTTACTGAAGTGTATAGGAAAAACTCTCTGTCAATTAGTGAGACAAATGCTCCTTGTCAACCACTAACCCTAATAGTGAAGGTTTTACTGCACATGAAACAGCAACAAGACCCCCCTCTGTTTCCAGTGTCAGATGAGACTAGCCTAATGGATGTACATTTTACAAAACAGTTTTGTCATTTAAGGGAGAGGCTGTTACCCAGAGTGACTTACAGTGCATCCATCTTAAGATATCTAGGTGGGACAACCACATATCACAGTCAAAGTCAGTACATTTTTCCTTAATAAAGTAGCTATCAGAGCTAGTGTTAGTTCACAAAAGGCTTATTTTTTTTCTCTCAAGATGAGTAGGAGGAGTGGGGGGGAGATGCTGTGTGATTATTTAAGATAATATTTGAAAGTACGGTTTCAGATATTTTCATAAGATGGGACACTCTGCTGTCTTAACTTCAGGGGGAAGCTGGTTCCACCATTGGAGTGCCAGGACAGAGAAGAGCTTGAACAGCTGCCCTCCCATACGGGTGGGAAGGCCAGGAGACCAGAGGTGGCAGGGTTTGAGCAGATCCTGAAAGTAGGGAGGAGCAGTCCCTCTTGCTGCTCCGTAGGCAAGTACCATGTTCTTGTAGTGGATGTGAGCTTCGGCTGGAAGCCAGGGGAGTGTGCAGCGGAGCGGGGTTACATGGAAGAACTTTGGAAGTTTGAACATCAGGCGGGCTTCAGCGTTTTGGATAAGTTGCAAGAGTTTGATGAAAGAATTGGGGAGTGCAGCCAATCAGTGACTTATAGTTGTCCAAACAGGAAATTACAAACACCTGGATTAGGACCTGTGCTGCATCCTGTGTGAGGTAGGGTCGTACTCTACGTACGTTGTAGAGCATGAACCTGTAGTCACTGCTTCGATATTTGCAAACAACGACAGGGTGCTGTCCAGAGTCACACCAAGGTTCTTTGCATCCTGGGAGGGGGACACCGTGGGGTTGTCAACTGTGATGTAGAGGTCTTGAAGCAGGCAGGCCTTCCCCGGGATGCATGCTGCCATCTGGGTGTCAGGGAGAAGGAAAAAATTATATTTGTGACATCATAGCAATGATAGGAGAGACCATGTGAGGATATGATGGGCTGAATGACTTGTTGTGTAGAGAGAAAAGGAGAGGGCCTAGAACCAAACCTTGGGGAACACCAGTAGTGAGAGCACGTGGTGCAGACACAGATTCTCTCCACGTCACCTCGAGCGACCTGCCAGGTAGGAAGCGATCCAAGAGTGTGCAGAGCCTGAGATGCCCAGCCCTGAGAGAGCGGAGAGGAGGAACTGATGCTTCACGCTATAGAAGGAAGTGGATAGATCTAGGAGGATGAGTGACCCGTCTTTGGCAATGTGGAGAGCCTCTGTGACACAGAGAAGCGCAGTCTCGGTTGAGTGACCCGTCTTGGTTAAAAAGGGATATCAGTCTGTAGTTTTTGATGTCAGAGGGGTCGAGTGTTGGTTTCTTGAGGAGGGGAGCAGCTCGGGCCATTGTGAAGTCTGAGGGGATGCAGCCAGTGGTCAGGGAAGAGTTGATGAGGGAAGTGAGGAATGAGAGAAGGTCTCCAGAGATAGTCTGGAGAAGGGGGGTTGAGCTGGAAGGTTGTTTGGCGGCTGGACCTTAGTAGTCGTAGGATTTCATCTGGAAAGATTTGAGATAAAAAGTGAAAGGTGTAGGTAGTTCTGTGTGAGTGGGACCAGTGGACTCAACAGGGTAGTTCTGTGTGAGTGGGACCAGTGGACTCAACAGGGTAGTTCTGTGTGAGTGGGCCCAGTGGACTCAACAGGGTAGTTCTGTGTGAGTGGGCCCAGTGGACTCAACAGGGTAGTTCTGTGTGAGTGGGACCAGTGGACTCAACAGGGTAGTTCTGTGAGTGGGACCAGTGGACTCAACAGGGTAGTTCTGTGTGAGTGGGACCAGTGGACTCAACAGGGTAGTTCTGTGTGAGTGGGCCCAGTGGACTCAACAGGGTAGGGGATGAGTGGCTATCGTTGGAGGAGAGGGAGACAGAAAAGGAAACAAAGTAGTTTTAGGCTTGATTGGACAAGAGACAGTGACAGCATGCAATTGAAATGAGGAGATGGACAGGTGAGTGAGGGAGAAAAAAAATAGAATCTCCACTTAGGAGAAATGAGAAGCCCTGTGCCACAACGACCAGATGACTGAACACATAGTCAGATGGAGAGAGAGTAGCTGGAATAGCAGTGTTCTCTGGGGTGATCCATGTCTCAGTCAGGGCCAAAAAGTCTAGGAACTGAAGGGCAGCCGAGGCTGAGATGAACTCGGTGTCCTTGGCCACAGATCAGCAGTTCCAAAAGCTGCCAGAGACCAGGAATTCCACATGGGTTGTTCGCGCATTGTACACTAAATTAGAAGGGTTGCAGCCAAAGGTTGGGGAGCGTCTGTAAAGCCTACAGGACCGAACAGGTATATTGAAAACACACACATATAGTGCCTTGCAAAAGTATTCAACCCCTTGGCATTTTTCCTATTTTGTTGCACTGCAACCTGTAATTTAAATGTATATTTCATTGTATTTCATGTAATACACAGAATTTTCCAAATTGGTGAAGAAAAAAATAACTTGTTTAAAAATGTAAAAAATACATTTAAAAATGGTAAAGTGGTGTGTGCATAAATGTTATCCCACTTTGCTATGAAGCCCCTAAATAACATCTGGTGCAACCAATTACCTTCAGAAGTCACATAGTTAATTAAATAAAGTCCACCTGTGTGCAATCTAAGTGTCACATGATCTGCCACATGATCTCAGTACATATACACCTGTTCTGAAAGGCCCCAGAGTTTGCAACACCACTAGGCAAGGTGCACCACCAAGCAAGCGGCACCATGAAGACCAAGGAGCTTTCCAAACATGTCAGGGACACAGGAGAAGTACAGATCAGGGTTGGGTTATAAAAAAACATCAGAAACGTTGAACATCCCACGGAGCACCATTAAATCCATTATTAAAGAATGGAAAGAATATGGCACCACAACAAACCTGCCAAGAGAGGGCCGCCCACCAAAACTCACAGACCAGGCAAGGAGGGCATTAATCAGAGAGGCAACATAGAGACCAAAGATAAATCTTAGCCTCCTCCCCTAAAACCCCAGCCTCCTCCGCTAATCCCCAGCCTCCTCCACTAAATCCTAGCCTCCTTCAATAAACCCTAGCCTCCTCCAATAAACCCTAGCCTCCTTCGCTAGACCCTAGCCTCCTCCAATAATCCCCAGCCTCCTCCACTAAATCCTAGCCTCCTTCGCTAGACCCTAGCCTCCTCCAATAAACCCTAGCCTCCTCCCTAAACCCCAGCCTCCTCCGCTAAACCCCAGTCTCCTCCACTAAATCCAAGCCTCCTTCGCTAGACCCTAGCCTCCTCCACTAAATCCTAGCCTCCTTCGCTAGACCCTGGCCTCCTCCACTAAAACCCAGCCTCCTCTGCTAAACCCCAGCCTCCTCCGCTAAACCCCAGCCTCCTCCGCTAAACCCTAGCCTCCTCCGCTAAACCCTAGCCTCCTCCGCTAAACCCTAGCCTCCTCCACTAAACCCTAGCCTCCTCCGCTACACCCCAGCCTCCTCCACTACACCCCAGCCTCCTCCACTAAACCCTAGCCTCCTTCGCTAAACCCCAGCCTCCTCTGCTAAACCCTAGCCTCCTCCAGTAAACCCTAGCCTCCTTCGCTAAACCCCAGCCTCCTCCGCTACACCCCAGCCTCCTCCACTAAAACCCTAGCCTCCTCCGCTAAACCCCAGCCTCCTCCGCTACACCCCAGCCTCCTCCGCTAAACCCTAGCCTCCTCCGCTAAACCCCAGCCTCCTCTGCTAAACCCTAGCCTCCTCCAATAAACCCTAGCCTCCTCCACTAAACCCCAGCCTCCTCTGCTAAACCCCAGCCTCCTCCACTTCCCAACAACCCAGGTTGTATAAGGAGGATTGTTTGTTATTAGAATGCCAGTCCACGATGGCCTGAGCGCACATTGTTTAAACTTCGGGAACAATCAACCTTTGCAATAAAAGACCCCCCTCTTTGTGGCGTATCCTCCCATCCCCCTTCCCATTGTTTATTTAAGCAATACTTCCCCAAATGTTTGAATGCTTCATACTCATTCCATTTTTTTTTTACTGGAGAAAAAGTGCCGGTGCCATTGTAAGGAATTCTATGGTGTGTGTGTGTGTGTGTGTGTGTCAACCTGCAGTGAGACATTTTATTTGCTTTAGAATATAATCATACCATGATAATATGATTAAGTAGCATATTGTACCACTGTCACATCCTGGCCTTAGTTCCTTTTTTATGTCTCTATTTTCGTTTGGTCAGGGCGTCAGCTGGGGTGGGCAGTCTATGTTTTTGTTCTATGTTTTGTATTTCTGGTTTTGGCCTGGTATGGTTCCCAATCAGAGGCAGCTGTCACTCGTTGTCTCTGATTGAGAACCATACTTAGACAGCCTGTTTTCCCACTATTGGTTGTGGGTAGTTGTTTTCTGTGTTTGTTTTAGTTATCAGACAGATCTGTTTCGGTTATTCTTTTTGTTACTTTGTATTTTAGTGTTCAGTGCTATTGAATAAAATGACGAACACTTACCACGCTGCATATTGGTCCGACCCTTCATACTCCTCCTCAGCAGTGTCACGGTTTTCATATGGTGAAGGAGAGTTGGACCAAACTGCAGCGTGTCGATTGCGATCCATGTTTATTTAAACAAACGTAAACACGACTAAACACGAACACTACAAAACAATAAACGAAATGAAAACCGAAAACAGCCTATACATGTGTCAACTAAACATCGAACAAGGACATCAAGACACTCAGGACAATCACCCACAATACAACCAAAGAATATGGCTGCCTAAATATGGTTCCCAATCAGAGACAACGATAAACACCTGCCTCTGATTGAGAACCACTTCAGACAGCCATAGACTTTCCTAGAACACCTCACTAAGCTACAACCCCACTAAGCTACACACCACATACAAAAACCCATGTCACACCCTGGCCTGACCAAATACATGAAGAAAAACACAAAATACTTCGACCAGGGCGAGACAGAACCCCCCCTAAGGTGCGGACTCCCGAACGCACCTCAAATCAATAGGGAGGGTCCGGGTGGGCGTCTGTCCATGGTGGCGGCTCCGGCGCGGGACGTGGACCCCACTCAGTTAATGTCTTAGTCCCCTCTCCTTGCGTCCCTGGATAGTCCAACCTCGCCGCCAACCATGGCCTAGTAGTCCTCACCCAGAACCCCACTAGACTGAGGAGCAGATCGGGACTGAGGTGAAGCTCGGGACTGAGGGGAAGCTCGGGAGTGAAAGGAAGCTCGGGAGTGAAAGGAAGCTCGGGAGTGAAAGGAAGCTCAGGAGTGAAAGGAAGCTCAGGAGTGGAAAGGAAGCTCAGGAGTGAAAGGAAGCTCAGGAGTGAAAAGAAGCTCAGGAGTGAAATGAAGATCAGGAGTAAGAGGAAGCTCAGGAGTAAGAGGAAGCTCAGGAGTAAGAGGAAGCTCAGGCAGGTTGATGGATCTACCAGATCCTGGCTGACTGGCAGATCCTGGCTGACTGGCGGATCCTGGCAGACTGACAGATCCTGGCTGACTAGCAGTTCTGGCAGATCCCGGCTGACTGGCAGATCTGGAAGAGTCTGGCTGACTGGCAGCTCTGGAAGAGCCTGGTTGACTGGCAGATCTGGAAGAATCTGGTTGACTGGCAGATCTGGAAGAATCTGGCTGACTGGCAGATCTGGAAGAGCCTGGTTGACTGGCAGTTCTGGCAGATCCCGGCTGACTGGCAGCTCCTTGCAGACTGGCAGCTCCTTGCAGACTGGCAGCTCCTTGCAGACTGACAGCTCTGGCTGCTTCATGCAGACTGACAGCTCTGACTGCTCCATGCAGGCTGGCAGCTCTGACTGCTTCATGCAGACTGACAGGTCTGGCTGCTTCATGCAGACTGGCGCCTCCTAGCAGACTGACAGCTCTGACTGCTCCATGCAGGCTGACTCCGGTAGCGCAGGAGAGGAGAAAGGCTCCGACAGCGCTGGAGAGGCGGGAGACTCCGACAGCGCAGGAGACTCCGGCAGCAGCGCCGGACAGGCGGGAGACTCCGGCAGCGCCGCCGGACAGGCGGGAGACTCCGGCAGCAGCCGCCGGACAGGCGGGAGACTCCGGCAGCAGCCGCCGGACAGGCGGGAGACTCCGGCAGCAGCCGCCGGACAGGCGGGAGACTCCGGCAGCAGCCGCCGGACAGGCGGGAGACTCCGGCAGCAGCCGCCGGACAGGCGGGAGACTCCGGCAGCAGCCGCCGGACAGGCGGGAGACTCCGGCAGCAGCGCCGGACAGGCGGGAGACTCCGGCAGCAGCGCCGGACAGGCGGGAGACTCCGGCAGCACTGGAGAGGCGGGAGCCCCTGTAAGGATGAGTCGGAGAGACAGCCTGGTGCGGGGGGCTGCCACCGGAGGGCTGGTGCGTGGAGGTGGTGACGGATAGACCGGGCCGTGCAGGCGCACTGGAGCTCTTGAGCACCGAGCCTGCCCAACCCTACCCGGTTGAATGGTCCCGGTCGCCCTGCCAGTGCGGCGAGGTGGAATAGCCCGCACTGGGCTATGCAGGCGAACCGGGGACACCGTGAGCAAGGCTGTTGCCCTGTAAGCCGGCCCAAGGAGACGCACTGGAGACCAGATGCGTAGAGCTGGCTTCATGGCACTTGGCTCGATGCCCACTCTAGCCCGGCCTATACGCGGAGCTGGAATGTACCGCACCGGGCTGTGCACCCGCACTGGGGACACCGTGCGCTCCACAGCATAACACGGTGCCTGCCCGGTCTCTCCAGCCCCCGGTAACCACAGGAAGTTGGCTCAGGTCTCCTACCTGGCGTAGCCATACTCCCTGTGAGCCCCCCCCAAAACAATTTTTGGGGCTGACTCTCGGGCTTCCATCCGCTCTGCCGTGCTAGTTCCTCATAATGCCGCCTCTCTGCTTTTGCTTCCAGCTCGGCCTTGGGGCGGCAATATTCTCCTGGCTGAGCCCAGGGTCCTTTACCGTCCAGTTCATCCTCCCATGTCAATTTTTCCAGGTAGTGCAGCCTCTCCCACTGCAGCTGCTGCTGCTGCTCCTGCTGCTGCTGCCTCTGTTGCCTCTCCTGTGGCTCCTGCCTGTTGACACGCTGCTGCTTGGTCCGTTTGTGGTGGGTGATTCTGTCACGGTTTTCATATGGTGAAGGAGAGTCGGACCAAACTGCAGCGTGTCGATTGCGGCCATGTTTATTTAAACAAACGTAAACACGACTAAACACGAACACTACAAAACAATAAACGAAATGAAAACCGAAAACAGCCTATACATGTGTCAACTAACATCGAACAAGGACATCAAGACACTCAGGACAATCACCCACAATACAACCAAAGAATATGGCTGCCTAAATATGGTTCCCAATCAGAGACAACGATAAACACCTGCCTCTGATTGAGAACCACTTCAGACAGCCATAGACTTTCCTAGAACACCCCACTAAGCTACAACCCCACTAAGCTACACACCACATACAAAAACCCATGTCACACCCTGGCCTGACCAAATACATGAAGAAAAACACAAAATACTTCGACCAGGGCGTGACAAGCAGAGGAGGAAAACCGTTACATCCACTTAGGTTTATTGCCTCCTCCTAGAGTTGAACAAATCCCACTGCTCCTCAGTGACCACTGACTCAACAGGGAATTATACTAACCAATTTGTAAGTCGCTCTGGATAAGAGCGTCTGCTAAATGACTTAAATGTAAATGTAAATGTAAGTAGATACCTTGGGAATATGTCAAGCGGATGAAACTGGGCAGTATGTTAATGAAACATATAAACTGGGCAGTATGTTAATGAAACAGGTAAACTGGGCAGTATGTTAATGAAACAGATAAACTGGGCAGCATGTTAATGAAACAGGTCAACTGTGCAGTATGTTAATGAAACAGGTAAACTGGGCAGTATGTTAATGAAACAGGTAAACTGGGCAGTATGTTAATGAAACAGGTCAACTGGGCAGTATGTTAATGAAACAGGTAAACTGGGCAGTATGTTAATGAAACAGGTCAACTGGGCAGTATGTTAATGAAACAGGTCAACTGGGCAGTATGTTAATGAAACAGGTAAACTGCGCAGTACGTTAATGAAACAGATAAACTGGGCAGTATGTTAATGAAACAGGTCAACTGGGCAGTATGTTAATGAAACAGGTCAACTGGGCAGTACGTTAATGAAACAGGTCAACTGGGCAGTATGTTAATGAAACAGATAAACTGGGCAGCATGTTAATGAAACAGGTCAACTGGGCAGTATGTTAATGAAACAGGTAAACTGGGCAGTATGTTAATGAAACAGGTCAACTGGGCAGTATGTTAATGAAACAGGTCAACTGGGCAGTACGTTAATGAAACAGATAAACTGGGCAGTATGTTAATGAAACAGGTAAACTGGGCAGTACGTTAATGAAACAGGTAAACTGGGCAGTATGTTAATGAAACAGATAAACTGGGCAGCATGTTAATGAAACAGGTCAACTGGGCAGTATGTTAATGAAACAGGTCAACTGGGCAGTATGTTAATGAAACAGGTCAACTGGGCAGTATGTTAATGAAACAGGTCAACTGGGCAGTATGTTAATGAAACAGGTCAACTGGGCAGTATGTTAATGAAACAGGTCAACCGGGCAGTATGTTAATGAAACAGGTCAACTGGGATGAACTGAGATCATCTCAGCCTATGCCTCCCTCCAGTCCCTTGACTTCTTGGCACTGACGGAAACATGGATCACCACAGATAACACTGCTACTCCTACTGCTCTCTCCTCGTCCGCCCACGTGTTCTCGCACACCCCGAGAGCTTCTGGTCAGCGGGGTGGTGGCACCGGGATCCTCATCTCTCCCAAGTGGTCTTTCTCTCTTTCTCCCCTTACCCATCTGTCTATCGCCTCCTTTGAATTCCATGCTGTCACAGTTACCAGCCCTTTCAAGCTTAACATCCTTATCATTTATCGCCCTCCAGGTTCCCTCGGAGAGTTCATCAATGAGCTTGATGCCTTGATAAGCTCCTTTCCTGAGGACGGCTCACCTCTCACAGTTCTGGGCGACTTTAACCTCCCCACGTCTACCTTTGACTCATTCCTCTCTGCCTCCTTCTTTCCACTCCTCTCCTCTTTTGACCTCACCCTCTCACCTTCCCCCTACTCACAAGGCAGGCAATACGCTTGACCTCATCTTTACTAGATGCTGTTCTTCCACTAACCTCATTGCAACTCCCCTCCAAGTCTCCGACCACTACCTTGTATCCTTTTCCCTCTCGCTCTCATCCAACACTTCCCACACTGCCCCTACTCGGATGGTATCGCGCCGTCCCAACCTTCGCTCTCTCTCCCCCGCTACTCTCTCCTCTTCCATCCTATCATCTCTTCCCTCTGCTCAAACTTTCTCCAACCTATCTCCTGATTCTGCCTCCTCAACCCTCCTCTCCTCCCTTTCTGCATCCTTTGACTCTCTATGTCCCCTATCCTCCAGGCCGGCTCGGCCCCTCCCCTCCCGCTCCGTGGCTCGACGACTCATTGCGAGCTCACAGAACAGGGCTCCGGGCAGCCGAGCGGAAATGGAGGAAAACTCGCCTCCCTGCGGACCTGGCATCCTTTCACTCCCTCCTCTCTACATTTTCCTCCTCTGTCTCTGCTGCTAAAGCCACTTTCTACCATTCTAAATTCCAAGCATCTGCCTCCAACCCTAGGAAGCTCTTTGCCACCTTCTCCTCCCTCCTGAATCCCCCCCTCCTCCCTCTCTGCAGATGACTTCGTCAACCATTTTGAAAAGAAGGTCGACGACATCCGATCCTCGTTTGCTAAGTCAAACGACACCGCTGGTTCTGCTCACACTGCCCTACCCTATGCTCTGACCTCTTTCTCCCCTCTCTCTCCAGATGAAATCTCGCGTCTTGTGACGGCCGGCCGCCCAACAACCTGCCCGCTTGACCCTATCCCCTCCTCTCTTCTCCAGACCATTTCCGGAGACCTTCTCCCTTACCTCACCTCGCTCATCA
Source organism: Oncorhynchus keta (assembly GCF_023373465.1). Taxonomy (NCBI): domain Eukaryota; kingdom Metazoa; phylum Chordata; class Actinopteri; order Salmoniformes; family Salmonidae; genus Oncorhynchus; species Oncorhynchus keta. Next base: position 36,636,190 of record NC_068440.1, on the reverse strand, counting down.
ACTCATCCCTGACCGCTGGCTACGTCCCTCCCGTCTTCAAGAGAGCGAGAGTTGCACCCCTTCTGAAAAAACCTACACTCGATCCCTCCGATGTCAACAACTACAGACCAGTATCCCTTCTCTCTTTTCTCTCCAAAACTCTTGAGCGTGCCGTCCTTGGCCAGCTCTACCGCTATCTCTCTCAGAATGACCTTCTTGATCCAAATCAGTCAGGTTTCAAGACTAGTCATTCAACTGAGACTGCTCTTCTCTGTATCACGGAGGCGCTCCGCACTGCTAAAGCTAACTCTCTCTCCTCTGCTCTCATCCTTCTAGACCTATCGGCTGCCTTCGATACTGTGAACCATCAGATCCTCCTCTCCACCCTCTCCGAGTTGGGCATCTCCGGCGCGGCCCACGCTTGGATTGCGTCCTACCTGACAGGTCGCTCCTACCAGGTGGCGTGGCGAGAATCTGTCTCCTCACCACGCGCTCTCACCACTGGTGTCCCCAGGGCTCTGTTCTAGGCCCTCTCTTATTCTCGCTATACACCAAGTCACTTGGCTCTGTCATAACCTCACATGGTCTCTCCTATCATTGCTATGCAGACGACACACAATTAATCTTCTCCTTTCCCCCTTCTGATGACCAGGTGGCGAATCGCATCTCTGCATGTCTGGCAGACATATCAGTGTGGATGACGGATCACCACCTCAAGCTGAACCTCAGCAAGACGGAGCTCCTCTTCCTCCCGGGGAAGGACTGCCCGTTCCATGATCTCGCCATCACGGTTGACAACTCCATTGTGTCCTCCTCCCAGAGCGCTAAGAACCTTGGCGTGATCCTGGACAACACCCTGTCGTTCTCAACTAACATCAAGGCGGTGTCCCGTTCCTGTAGGTTCATGCTCTACAACATCCGCAGAGTACGACCCTGCCTCACACAGTACGACCCTGCCTCACACAGGAAGCGGCGCAGGTCCTAAGGTCCTAACTTGTCATCTCCCGTCTTGATTACTGCAACTCGCTGTTGGCTGGGCTCCCTGCCTGTGCCATTAAACCCCTACAACTCATCCAGAACGCCGCAGCCCGTCTGGTGTTCAACCTTCCCAAGTTCTCTCACGTCACCCCGCTCCTCCGCTCTCTCCACTGGCTTCCAGTTGAAGCTCGCATCCGCTACAAGACCATGGTGCTTGCCTACGGAGCTGTGAGGGGAACGGCACCTCAGTACCTCCAGGCTCTGATCAGGCCCTACACCCAAACAAGGGCACTGCGTTCATCCACCTCTGGCTTGCTCGCCTCCCTACCACTGAGGAAGTACAGTTCCCGCTCAGCCCAGTCAAAACTGTTCGCTGCTCTGGCCCCCCAATGGTGGAACAAACTCCCTCACGACGCCAGGACAGCGGAGTCAATCACCACCTTCCGGAGACACCTGAAACCCCACCTCTTCAAGGAATACCTAGGATAGGGTAAGTAATCCTTCTCACCCCCCCCCCCCTAAAAAGATTTAGATGCACTATTGTAAGTGGCTGTTCCACTGGATGTCATAAGGTGTATGCACCAATTTGTAAGTCGCTCTGGATAAGAGCGTCTGCTAAATGACTTAAATGTAAATGTAAATGAAACAGGTCAACTGGGCAGGATGTTAATGAAACAGGTAAACTGGGCAGTACGTTAATGAAATAGATAAACTGGGCAGTATGTTAATGAAACAGATAAACTGGGCAGTATGTTAATGAAACAGGTCAACTGGGCAGTATGTTAATGAAACAGGTAAACTGGGCAGTACGTTAATGAAACAGTTACCAATAGAAGGTAAACTTCTGGGGTGGCAGGGTAGCCTAGTGCTTAGAGTGTTGGACTAGTAACTGAAAGGTTGCAAGTTCAAATCTCTGAGCTGACAAGGTATAGGCTGTCATTGAAAATAAGGATGTGTTCTTAACTGACTTGCCTACTTTAATAAAGGTTTAAACAAAAAATAAGAAGAATGTGTCATAACCAGCCAAAATGAAGGAACCAAGCTGGTCAATAGAACAGGCTGAAATGGAAAATGATGATGGAGAGTTAAAAAAAGAACTGTTCCTATTTGCACCCTTTTTCCATTAGGCCTCTGGTTAAAAAGTAGTGCACCAAATATTGAATAGGATTCCATTTGGGATACAAGTTAAAGGCTTTTTAGATGTTCTCCCCTAATTTGCCACACTTTTGAATAATATGAGAATGTTGTGGAAGGTGGGGGGGTGGAGGAGGTGGTGGTGGAAAAAATATCACACTGTCATACTTGAATAAAAGTAAAGATACCTTAATAGAAAATTACTCAAGTGAAAGTCACTCAGTCAAATATTGCACTACTTGAGTATAAAAGTAATTTAAAGTAAATTAATTGGTTTTTAATATACTTAAGTATCTAAAGTAAATATACTTAAGTATCAAAATAAAAAGTATAAATAATTTAACACTCCTTATATTAAGTGAACCAGACAAACTATTTTCTTGTTTTTTAAAAACTTATTTAAGGAAACTGGGCAGTATGTTACACTCATTTACAACCGAAGCATTTGTGTTTGGTGAGTGCGCCAGATCAGAGGCAGTAGAGATGGCCAGGGATGGTCTCTGTTTAGTGAGTCCACCAGATCAGAGGCAGTAGAGATGGCCAGGGATGGTCTCTGTTTAGTGAGTCCACCAGATCAGAGGCAGTAGAGATGGCCAGGGATGTTCTCTGTTTAGTGAGTCCACCAGATCAGAGGCAGTAGAGATGGCCAGGGATGGTCTCTGTTTAGTGAGTCTGTCAGATCAGAGGCAGTAGAGATGACCAGGGATGGTCTCTGTTTAGTGAGTCCACCAGATCAGAGGCAGTAGAGATGGCCAGGGATGTTCTCTGTTTAGTGAGTCCACCAGATCAGAGGCAGTAGAGATGGCCAGGAATGTTCTCTGTTTAGTGAGTCCACCAGATCAGAGGCAGTAGAGATGGCCAGGGATGGTCTCTGTTTAGTGAGTCTGTCAGATCAGAGGCAGTAGAGATGGCCAGTGATGGTCTCTGTTTAGTGAGTGCGCCAGATCAGAGGCAGTAGAGATGGCCAGGGATGGTCTCTGTTTAGTGAGTCTGTCAGATCAGAGGCAGTAGAGATGGCCAGGGATGTTCTCTGTTTAGTGAGTCCACCAGATCAGAGGCAGTAGAGATGGCCAGGAATGTTCTCTGTTTAGTGAGTCCACCAGATCAGAGGCAGTAGAGATGGCCAGGGATGTTCTCTGTTTAGTGAGTCTGTCAGATCAGAGGCAGTAGAGATGGCCAGGAATGTTCTCTTGAAAAGTGTGTGAATTTGAGCATCTTCCTGTCCTGCTAAGCATTCAAAATGTAACTAGTACTTTTGGATGTCAGGGAAAATGTACGGAGTAAAAAGTACATCATTTTCTTTAGGAATGTAGTGAAGTAAAAGTTGTCCAAAATATAAATAGTAAAGTAATGTAACAAAAATCTACTTAAGTAGTACTTTATAGTGTTTTTACTTGAAGTACTTTACACCACTGGGAGGAGAGGCTGGCTTTGGACGGGTGCTCCTTTTATAAAGGCCAAAGAACAAAACAGGAAACCATCCTCTTGTTTTGGCTCGTGGAGCTACAAGTGTTTGGAATTCCGAAGAGGTGAATTCACATGTTATTTTCATGTCTGCGCTCAGATTAGAGTATGCATACAGAGATTGACACACACACACACACACGCACAGACTCACACACATCACACACACACACACACACACACACGCACACACACACACACGCACAGAAACATGTGCACACACACACACACACACACACACACAAACACACACACACACACACACACACACACACACACACACACACACACACACACACACACACACACACACACACACACACACACACACACACACACACACACACACACACACACACACACACACACACACACACACACACACACACACAGTGGCACTGTGGAATGTCTGGCATTCCTCGATAAGCAGAGACACGAAGAGCGCGAACCCCCCCCGCGGGGATGTTGTGAGCAGAGAGCGCTGAATAGACAAAATAAGAGACCTGATCTGCTGAGAAGTTCTGGTGACCTTGAATCAATATGTACTCTTATTCTATAGAGGGCCAAGCCATCATAGCCACGTTGACCCTTATACTACTTTTGATTTAGGCTAACCGCACCATCATGCGTCATGACTATATTTCAAAAACGTTCTGTAAACTTTACACGCAGTTCATCTTGTCTTCGTTTTGGTGATTATCTAATATCTTTGTTGTTTATTGTGTTTGTTTTTTTTGTAGGGAAACAGAATGTGAAGAGCATTCTTCATCTTGTCTTCGTTTCGGTGATTATCTAATATCTTTTTTTGTAGGGAAACAGAATGTGAAGAGCATTCTTAAGACCGTGGAAAGGTGTTATCAGTAAAAACAGACACTGTTGGTTTGATAAGATGGATATGGACAGGTCTTCTTATTGTTTGGAAAGTGATTGTGAAGTGCATTCGGTTGTTGTTGCTGATCTCTTGGAGATGATGTTTGTGTGTTTATTTATCTGTAGAGTAGCTGACACTCGGTTAATCATGGACTCTTTAATACACATTTGGAAAGGGATTGTGAAGTGCATTCGGTTGTTGTTGCTGATCTCTTGGAGATGATGTTTGTGTGTTTATTTAGCTGTAGAGTAGCTGACACTCGGTTAATCATGGACTCTTTAATACACATTTGGAAAGGGATTGTGTTGTGCATTTCGGACAATTGGAAATCACACATCGTGTGTTTTGTTTATGTCTAGGCTGTTAATCATGGACTCTTTAGTATACAGTCTACAGTTTGCATCCTCACTATACACTATAAAGTAAACAAACAACGACTAAAAAGGCCATCCACGCAAAGGAACGATAACTGTAAAGATTCAAGTTCAAATTTGAAAAAAGTTCTAATTCAAGTGAACAGGAGCGTTCACACTACAGTGATAACTACGAAAAGAAACAATAACGAGAGCTGTCGTTTAGGTCACTTTCAGAGGTTTGTTTCCCCTTGTCCCTCAAACAATCAAAAACGCATTCTATTTAAGCGGTCTTGGTTCTAGTTGCATGAGGCTGCTCTGAGTGGAGAGGAGGCAGAGATCACGGTAAGTTTGCCTGAATAACTGGGCATGTGTGTTACGGTTTTCTTCTATCTCCTCCTCTGACGAAGAGGTGTAGCAAGGATCGGACCAAAATGCAGCGTGGTAATTTTCATACATGTTTAATAATGATGAAAAACAAACAATACAAAAACAACAAACGGACCGTGAAAGCCTATCTGGTGACAACTAACACAGAGACAGGAACAATCACCCACAAAACACTCAAAGAATATGGCTGCCTAAATATGTTTCTCAATCAGAGACAACGATAAACACCTGCCTGAGAACCACTCCAGACAGCCATAGACTATGCTAGATACCCCCACTAAGCCACAAACCCAATACCTAACAAAACCCCAAGACAAAACACACCACAATAAACCCATGTCACACCCTGGCCTGACCAAAATAATAAAGAAAACACAAAATACTAAGACCAGGGCGTGACAATGTGTGAACATATTGATGGCCACGTAAATTGTAGGACGACTTGGGAGAGTGATGATCCACAACAAACAGGGCATTTAGAAGACCACATTTTCCAATGGTAGGCCTATCCGTTAACGTCGATACATCCTGCTAAAATAAACACGATAGGACTAGCCTGCTAATGTGCCTTTCTGAACCTTGAAAACTGTGGAGGAAATACACATTGCTGATCCAAAGGGTTGACTAATCAGTCCTACGAGGAAACACTGTGACACCTAATCTACTCTGTCGCTGTGGAGGGGAACAACCTCTGTGGATGACTTCCAATCTGACTGTATCCCAAATGGCACCATATTCCCTAGGTAGTGCACTACTTTTGACCAGGGCTTATATTACTCTAGTCAAAAGTTGTGCAGTATGTAGGGAATAGGGTGCTGTATGGGACAGCACCAGTTTCTACGTGATTTTGATCCTGGACTGGACTGGATAATAATGCATGATGTTAGTGCATTTTAATGTTTCCTATCATTGTGTACAGGAATTCTGTTACTTGGAACGAATGCAGCACTTTCAAGGACATGTCCAGGGAAGAAAAGGGTATGGGTACCAATTAGCACCCTATGACCAACATAGTGCACTACGTTTGACCAGGGTCCATACTATGTAGGGAATAGGGTGTAATTTAGGACCACTCATATGCAAAATCCATGCATGCATGACTGTAAATTGCTTTGGATAAAAGTGTCTGCTAAATGGCATATATAATAATTATTATATTATTTGGGATGCAGACCAGGTTTGACCTGTAATTGAAACATAATTTTTTAATTTTTTGTCCGAGGCATCATCCAAGTAATTTATTTTCTTCTCCCTTGGTTTTGAACTTTTTTGATAAATGTGTTTTTAATCCAGCTACTTGGCACGGTTGCATTTGTTTTAAGAAATTCTGAGGAATTGGAAAACATCTAGAGAGTTTTTTTTTTTTTAAGATGATCCATCGAATATGATGCATTGCAAGTCTTGGTTACACGTGATACACATTTCCACAATTAATATACACATGAGGGTTGCATTATGGTGTAATACCTGTGTAACAACAATGTAATAGCATCAAAGAAAATTCTGAGACTGGAACTAAAAGAGCGGGTGGGGTGGGGGGCGCACGAAAACCAAACCTCTCTCTTCTTACACTGATTGGTGTCTGCTTGTTTATGTATGGATGTTGTCACTCCAGTTCAATAGCATTGACCCTTGACCCCTGACAAGTACTTCCAGGTGGGGGCTCTCCCGTCACACCCTCCTCCCTCTCTCTCTCTCTCTCTCTCTCTCTCTCTCTCTCTCTCTCTCTCTCTCTCTCTCTCTCTCTCTCTCTCTCTCTCTCTCTCACACACACATACACACACAACTCCTGCAGTCTCACACCACGCCACGCGACCTAGTATGGGTAGAGGGTAAAGCCCTAGTGTGGGTGAAGTCCTAGTATGGGTAGCAGCCTAGTGTGGTTAAAGTCCTAGTGTGGGTAGAGTCCTAGTGTGGGTGAAGTCCTAGTATGAGTAGCAGCCTAGTGTGGTTAAAGTCCTAGTGTGGGTAGAGTCCTAGTGTGGGTAAAGTCCTAGTATGGGTAGAGTCCTAGTGTGGGTAAAGTCCTAGTGTGGGTAGAGTCCTAGTGTGGGTAAAGTCCTAGTATGGGTAGAGTCCTAGTGTTGGTAGAGTCCTAGTGTGGGTAGAGTCCTAGTGTGGGTAGAGTCCTAGTGTGGGTAAAGTCCTAGTGTGAGTAAAGTCCTAGTGTGGGTAGAGTCCTAGTGTGGGTAGAGTCCTAGTGTTGGTAGAGTCCTAGTGTGGGTTCTGGTCAGAAGTAGAGCACCACGTAGGGATAGGCTGCCATTCTGACCAGAAATCAAAGGATGATCTGATCAGCCAAACATGCACTGTGAGGTGAGTCATATGCCATAAGAAGTCTGGAAAATGGAGGTTCTCAAATGTATGAAAGTAGTTTTAAAAAGAGAGAGGTAAAAGAAAGAGAGAGAGCGAGAGAAAGAGTGAGAAAGAAGAACCATTTTGAGAAACCTTAGGACATCGTTCCCAGAAGCACAGGGATGTCTAGAAACTCTAGTTACATTTAAATGAGTTCTGATTGTGATATTTTGCGTTCACGGCAATGGTATACTAACGTTTCAATATCCTGTTGACATTAAACGTTTGGTTTTGATTTCAAGGAAATTTAAATGTGTCAATCAGGATTATTGCTATTGTCAAGACTTCTGCCGAAGTCGTTGCCTCTCCTTGTTCGGGCGGAGGTTTATCCAGGGTTTTGGTCAGGTGGCAGCTCCCATTACCTCACTGCTAAAGGGGGGCCCGGTGCGCTTGCAGTGGTCGGCTGAGGCGAACAGGGCTTTTGAGCACCTGAAGACTCTGTTTGTTCCACCAGTTATAGCCATATATACTGCACTACCACTAGTTATAGCCATATAAACTGAACTACCACTAGTTATAGCCATATAAACTGAACTACCCACTAGTTATAGCCATATAAACTGAACTACCACTAGGTATAGCCATATAAAATGAAACTACCACTAGTTATAGCCATATAAAATGACACTACCACTAGTTATAGCCATATAAACTGAACTACCACTAGGTATAGCCATATAAACTGAACTACCACTAGTTATAGCAATATAAACTGAACTACCACTAGTTATAGACATATAAACTGAACTACCACTAGTTATAGCCATATAAACTGAACTACCACTAGTTATAGCCATATAAACTGTACTACCACTAGTTATAGCCATATAAACTGAACTACCACTAGTTATAGCCATATAAACTGAACTACCACTAGTTATAGCCATATAAACTGAACTACCACTAGTTATAGCCATATAAACTGTACTACCACTAGTTATACAAAGATAAACTGAACTACCACTAGTTATAGCCATATAAACAGAACTACCACTAGTTATAGCCATATAAACAGAACTACCACTAGTTATAGCCATATAAACTGTACTACCACTAGTTATAGCCATATAAACTGAACTACCACTAGTTATAGCCATATAAACTGAGCTACCACTAATTATACGAAGATAAACTGAACTACCACTAGTTATAGCCATATAAACTGAACTAACACCAGTTATTGCCATATAAACTGAATTAACACTAGTTATAGCCATATAAACTGAACTACCACTAGTTATAGCCATATAAACTGAACTACCACTAGTTATAGCCATATAAACTGTACTACCACTAGTTATAGCCATATAATCTGAAACTGAAACTGCAATACTACTGCTTACAGACAGATAAACTGAAACTACACTACCACTGCTTATAGCCAATTAAACTACACTACCACTGTTCACTGCCATTTAAGCACAGTTCACCTACATCTCATGGCTCCAAATATCATCAAGTTAGCATCAGCTGTCAAGCTGTTATTTTCCAAATCCCCTCCATGTGTTTGTGGAATGCAGGAGTGATGAGGATCTCGAATTATCGAATTATAGCCATATAAATTGAACTGTCACTAGTTATAGCCATATAAACTGAACTACCACTAGTTATAGCCATATAAACTGAACTACCACTAGTTATAGCCATATAAACTGTACTACCACTAGTTATAGCCATATAAACTGAACTACCACTAGTTATAGCCATATAAACTGAACTACCACTAGTTATAGCCATATAAACTGTACTACCACTAGTTATAGCCATATAATCTGAAACTGAAACTGCAATACTACTGCTTACAGACAGATAAACTGAAACTACACTACCACTGCTTATAGCCAATTAAACTACACTACCACTGTTCACTGCCATTTAAGCACAGTTCACCTACATCTCATGGCTCCAAATATCATCAAGTTAGCATCAGCTGTCAAGCTGTTATTTTCCAAATCCCCTCCATGTGTTTGTGGAATGCAGGAGTGATGAGGATCTCGACTGTTACATCAGCGGAGAGAGCTGGAAACAAGTAATCAAGCCCTACTTCTGCACCTCTGAAATGATTGTGTGTGAACTCTGGGGTCACTGCTGAGAGGAGAAAACATGAATGCAATGAATTCCTTATTCTAAAATCCTTAGCAGGTGCCCTCGAGGCACGCAGCTTACATACTGTACATGTAATCTCCCTAGGAGGACCATGGCGCCGCTAGTATCACACAAGACCCTCCGGCTACTCTTAGTCATGTCTTTCTCTGTCTCCGTCTCTCTCTCTCTGTCTCTCTGTCCCTCTCTGTCCCCCCCCTCCCTCTCTCTCTCTCTCTCTCTCTCTCTCTCACTCTCTCTCTCTCTCTGTCCCTCTCTTTCTCTCTGTCTCTCTGTCCCCCTCTCTCTCTCTGTCCCTCTCTGTCCCTCTCTCTGTCTCTCTGTCCCTCTCTCTCTCTCTCTGTCCCTCTCTCTCTCTCTCTGTCCCTCTCTCTCTCTCTCTGTCCCTCTCTCTCTCTCTGTCCCTCTCTGTCCCTCTCTCTCTCTCTGTCTCTCTGTCTCTCTCTCTCTCTCTCTCTCTGTCCCTCTCTCTCTCTCTCTGTCCCTCTCTCTCTCTGTCCCTCTCTGTCTCTCTTTTGTAGTTACTGCAGTAAGTTTCTTGTGCCGTCGAGTGTGTCAAATGTTGAGCTGGGGCGTTAAAACAAGCTGAAGCGAGGACTTCCACTTCATGTAGTTCACATGTTAAACAAAGCACCAAATGCCACATTCACCTTTAAACTCTAAGACTCCTTCAATGTGGAAACCAATTTCTCTAATTATTTACCCCTGCCGCATTGCAAAGATTCATCTACAGAAACAGAAACTGGACCGTGTTTTTAAAGAGAAGATGACCATGTACTCTCATCCTCACAATAAAGTAATTCAAGAGAAACATGTTTTCCACTGCTACAGTAAGTTAGAGCACTGTGTTTTAAGGATAACTCAGAGGAGATCCCTGCCTGTCTTAACAGTCTAGTGAAAACAACAAACTTGGCAACGTAGAAATGAAGTTGTGTGGAGACAGAGTTGGGCCAGACACAGCTGCTTGTTTCACTGTGTGGCACTGAAGGATGCCAGGTGGTGGCATCCTTCCTGCTCAAGAAAAGCCAGCTGCACCCAGCCCAGTGAAGGCCTCACCATCAGCCAGCTGCACCCAGCCCAGTGAAGGCCTCACCATCAGCCAGCTGCACCCAGCCCAGTTAAAACCGCACCATCAGCCAGCTGCACCCAGCCCAGTTAAAACCTCACCATCAGCCAGCTGCACCCAGCCCAGTTAAAACCTCACCATCAGCCAGCTGCACCCAGCCCAGTGAAGGCCTCACCATCAGCCAGCTGCACCCAGCCCAGTTAAAACCTCACCATCAGCCAGCTGCACCCAGCCCAGTGAAGACCTCACCATCAGCCAGCTGCACCCAGCTCAGTGAAGACCTCACCATCAGCCAGCTGCACCCATCCCAGTGAAGGCCTCACCATCAGCCAGCCGCACCCAGCCCAGTGAAGGCCTCACCATCAGCCAGCTGCACTCGGCCAAGAATCCTGTACTTATACACTACTTAACATCGGGTGTTAGTATTATTATCATTGTTACGGCTCTCGTTGGTATAAGGAAGAGTGGACCAAAGTGCAGCGTGGGGAAAGTGGTCATGATTTTTATTTTCAAAAAAACACTCAAACAAAATAACCAAAGTGAAAACGAAAGCGCACAGTTCTGTCATGTACAGACACGAAACAGAAAACAGGATCCCACAAAACCCAAAAGGAAAATGACAGTTTACATGTGATCCCCAATCAGAGACAACGACAGACAGCTGCCTCTGATTGGGAACCACACACACACACGGCCAAAAACAAAGAAATAGAAAAGATAGACTTCCCCACCGAGTCACACCCTGACCTAACCAAACATAGAGAATAGACAGCTGCCTCTGATTGGGAACCACACACACACACACACACGGCCAAAAACAAAGGAATAGAAAACATAGACTTTCCCACCCGAGTCACACCCTGACCTAACCAAACATACCTAACCAAACATAGAATGAAAAGGATCTCTAAGGTCAGGTTGTGACAACCAGAACATCACTGGGTGTAGTATTATTACCAGAACATCACTGGGTGTAGTATTATTACCAGAACATCACTGGGTGTAGTATTATTACCAGAACATCACTGGGTGTAGTATTATTACCAGAACATCACTGGGTGTAGTATTATTACCAGAACATCACTGGGTGTAGTATTATTACCAGAACATCACTGGGTGTAGTATTATTACCAGAACATCACTGGGTGTAGTATTATTACCAGAACATCACTGGGTGTAGTATTATTACCAGAACATCACTGGGTGTAGTATTATTACCAGGATATCAGCGGGTGTAGTATTATTACCAGAACATCACTGGGTGTAGTATTATTACCAGAACATCACTGGGTGTAGTATTATTACCAGAACATCACTGGGTGTAGTATTATTACCAGAACATCACTGGGTGTAGTATTATTACCAGGATATCAGCGGGTGTAGTATTATTACCAGAACATCACTGGGTGTAGTATTATTACCAGAACATGTAGTATTATTACAGAACATCACTGGGTGAACATCACTGGGTGTAGTATTATTACCAGGATATCAGCGGGTGTAGTATTATTACCAGGATATCACTGGGTGTAGTATTATTACCAGAACATCACTGGGTGTAGTATTATTACCAGGATATCACTGGGTGTAGTATTATTACCAGGATATCAGCTGGGTGTAGTATTATTACCAGGATATCACTGGGTGTAGTATTATTACCAGATATCACTGGGTGTAGTATTATTACCAGGATATCAGCTGGGTGTAGTATTATTACCATCACTGAGTATTATTACATCACTGGGTGTAGTATTATTACCAGAATATCACTGGGTGTAGTATTATTACCAGAACATCACTGGGTGTAGTATTATTACCAGAACATCACTGGGTGTAGTATTATTACCAGAACATCACTGGGTGTAGTATTATTACCAGAACATCACTGGGTGTAGTATTATTACCAGGATATCAGCAGGTGTAGTATTATTACCAGAACATCACTGGGTGTAGTATTATTACCAGAACATCACTGGGTGTAGTATTATTACCAGAACATCACTGGGTGTAGTATTATTACCAGAACATCACTGGGTGTAGTATTATTACCAGAACATCACTGGGTGTAGTATTATTACCAGGATATCAGCGGGTGTAGTATTATTACCAGGATATCAGCAGGTGTAGTATTATTACCAGAACATCACTGGGTGTAGTATTATTACCAGGATATCACTGGGTGTAGTATTATTACCAGGATATCACTGGGTGTAGTATTATTACCAGGATATCAGCGGGTGTAGTATTATTACCAGGATATCACTGGGTGTAGTATTATTACCAGAACATCACTGGGTGTAGTATTATTACCAGAACATCACTGGGTGTAGTATTATTACCAGAACATCACTGGGTGTAGTATTATTACCAGAATATCAGCTGGTGTAGTATTATTACCAGAACATCACTGGGTGTAGTATTATTACCAGGATATCACTGGGTGTATTATATCACTGGGTGTAATGGGTGGTGAGTATTATTACCAGAACAGCAGGTGTAGTATTATTACCAGGTGAGTGTTTTAGTATTATTACCAGAACATCACTGGGTGTAGTATTATTACCAGGATATCACAGTATTAACACAGAAATCACCCAGGATAACAGGGGTGTAGTATTATTACAGTATCAGCAGGTGTAATTACCAGAACATCACTGGGTGTAAATTATTACCAAAATATCACTGGGTGTAGTATTATTATTACACTAGGGGTGTACATTACCAGGATATCACTGGTGTAGTATTATTACCAGAACATCACTGGGGTAGTATTATTACCAGGATATCAGCGGGTAGTATTATTACCAGGATACTCACCTAATTCATAACATCACTGGTGTACCAGAACATCACTAAGGAGGGGTGTAGTATTAATCAGTACAGCTGTAGTAGGATATCAATTATCCACTGGGGAAGGGGTGTAGTATTATTACCAGGATATCACTGGGTGTAGTATTATTACCAGTGACATTGTGTTTGTTACCAGGATATCATTGTATTTATTTGGAACATCACTGGGTGTGACCAGAACATCACTGGGTTTATTATTACCAGTCACTGGGTGTAGTTTATCACTTTTGTTACCAGAACATCACTGGGTGTGTAGTATTATTACCAGGATATCATCACTGGGTGTATATTATTACCAGGCTATGTATTATTACCAGGATTCTCAATCAGAGGCAGGTGTGTATTATTGTCTCACTGATTGGGAACCAGAACATCACTGGGTGTAGTATTATTACAGGATATCACATATTCTTACCAGGATATCACTGGGTGTTTTGGATATCAGGGTGATTGTTACCAGTATTTGTGTATTACCAGAACATCAGGGTGTTTCGTATTTTACTCACTCATTATTTTGTAGTTTCTTCATGGTGTAGTATTATTACCTCACTGGGTGTATTAAAGAATATCAGAATTATTACCAGGATCACTGGGTGTAGTATTATTACCAGGATATCACCAGGATATCACTGGGTGTAGTATTATTACCAGAACATCACTGGGTGTAGTATTATTACCAGGATATCACTGGGGTGTAGTATTATTACCAGGATATCACTGGTGTAGTATTATTACCAGAACATCACTGGGTGTAGTATTATTACCAGAACATCACTGGGTGTAGTATTATTACCAGAACATCACTGGGTGTAGTATTATTACCAGAACATCACTGGGTGTAGTATTATTACCAGAACACTCACTGGTGTAGTATTATTACCAGTAGGGTGTAGTTATTACCAGGATATCACCAGGGATATCAGCGGGTGTAGTATTATTACCAGAACACCACTGGGTGTAGTATTATTACCAGGATATCAGCGGTTGTAATATTATTACCAGGATATCAGCAGGTGTAGTATTATTACCAGAACATCACTGGGTGTAGTATTATTACCAGAACATCACTGGGTGTAGTATTATTACCAGGATATCAGCGGGTGTAGTATTATTACCAGAACACAACTGGGTGTAGTATTATTACCAGGATATCACTGGGTGTAGTATTATTACCAGAACATCAATGGGTGTAGTATTATTACCAGAACATCACTGGGTGTAGTATTATTACCAGAACATCACTGGGTGTAGTATTATTACCAGGATATCAGCGGGTGTAGTATTATTACCAGAACATCACTGGGTGTAGTATTATTACCAGGATATCACTGGGTGTAGTATTATTACCAGGATATCAGCAGGTGTAGTATTATTACCAGAACATCACTGGGTGTAGTATTATTACCAGAACATCACTGGGTGTAGTATTATTACCAGAACATCACTGGGTGTAGTATTATTACCAGAACATCACTGGGTGTAGTATTATTACCAGAACATCACTGGGTGTAGTATTATTACCAGAACATCACTGGGTGTAGTATTATTACCAGGATATCAGCGGGTGTAGTATTATTACTGGGTGTAGTATTATTACCAGGATATCAGCTGGGTGTAGTATTATTACCAGAACATCACTGGGTGTAGTATTATTACCAGGATATCATCAGGGTGTAGTATTATTACCAGAACATCACTGGGTGTAGTATTATTACCAGAACATCACTGGGTGTAGTATTATTACCAGGATATCACTGGGTGTAGTATTATTACCAGAACATCACTGGGTAGTATTATTACCAGATATCAGGGTGTAGTATTATTACCAGAACATCACTGGGTGTAGTATTATTACCAGAACATCACTGGGTGTTAGTATTATTACCAGAACATCACTGGGTGTAGTATTATTACCAGGATATCAGCGGGTGTAGTATTATTACCAGAACATCACTGGGTGTAGTATTATTACCAGGATATCAGAGGGTGTAGTATTATTACCAGGATATCAGCGGGTGTAGTATTATTACCAGAACATCACTGGGTGTAGTATTATTACCGGGATATCAGCGGGTGTAGTATTATTACCAGAACATCACTGGGCGTTAGTATTATTACCAGAACATCACTGGGTGTAGTATTATTACCAGAACATCAATGGGTGTTAGTATTATTACCAGAACATCACTGGGTGTAGTATTATTACCAGGATATCAGCAGGTGTAGTATTATTACCAGGATATCAGCGGGTGTAGTATTATTGTAACGGCGTTCGTCTGTAGAAAGAGAGTCGGACCAAAATGCAGCGTGGTGGTTACTCATGATCTTTAATGAAAAATATACGATACATGAAATAACAAATATATACAAAACAACAAACGAAACGCGAAAACCTATACAGCCTATCTTGTGACTACAAACACAGAGACAGGAACAATTACCCACAAAACACACAGTGAAACCTAGGCTTCCCAATCAGAGACAACGAGAATCACCTGACTCTGATTGAGAACCGCCTCAGGCAGCCAAGCCTATGCTAGACACCCCTACTCAGCCACAATTCCAATGCCTACAAATCCCCAATGTAGTAAACACAACAAAATAAACCCATGTCACACCCCAGGATGGCCTGACCAAATATATAACCAGGAACACAAAATACTAAGACCATCAGGGTGTAGTATTATTACCAGAACATCACTGGGTGTAGTATTATTACCAGCACATCACTGGGTGTAGTATTATTACCAGGATATCAGCGGGTGTAGTATTATTACCAGAACATCACTGGGTGTAGTATTATTACCAGAACATCACTGGGTGTAGTATTATTACCAGAACATCACTGGGTGTAGTATTATTACCAGCACATCACTGGGTATAGTATTATTACCAGGATATCAGCGGGTGTAGTATTATTACCAGAACATCACTGGGTGTAGTATTATTACCAGAACATCACTGGGTGTACTGGGTGTAGTATTATTACAGGATATGGGTGTAGTATTATTACCAGAACATCACTGGGTGTAGTATTATTACCAGAACATCAGTGGGTGTAGTATTATTACCAGGATATCAGCTGGTGTAGTATTATTACCAGAACATCACTGGGTGTAGTATTATTACCAGAACATCAGTGGGTGTAGTATTATTACCAGGATATCACCCAGAACATCACTGGGTGTAGTATTATTACCAGAACATCAGTGGGTGTAGTATTATTACCAGAACATCACTGGGTGTAGTATTATTACCAGAACATCACTGGGTGTAGTATTATTACCAGGATATCAGCGGGTGTAGTATTATTACCAGGATATCAGCGGGTGTAGTATTATTACCAGAACATCACTGGGTGTAGTATTATTACCAGAACATCACTGGGTGTAGTATTATTACCAGAACATCACTGGGTGTAGTATTATTACCAGGATATCAGCGGGTGTTGGTATTATTTCGAGGACAGGCAATAGCAAGGGCTCTGTTATTCAATACCTCCCCCTCTAGCTATTAGTCAGAAGCAGCTTTAAACAAGTAGTTTAAGAGGAGAAAAAGGGTTTGTTCCCAAATCGCTCCATTTGCCCTACATAGTGCACCCCTGTTGAACACAGCCCATAGGGTACTTG
Source organism: Oncorhynchus keta (assembly GCF_023373465.1). Taxonomy (NCBI): domain Eukaryota; kingdom Metazoa; phylum Chordata; class Actinopteri; order Salmoniformes; family Salmonidae; genus Oncorhynchus; species Oncorhynchus keta. Next base: position 36,619,018 of record NC_068440.1, on the reverse strand, counting down.
GGGTTCCATTTGGGACGTACCCAGGCTGAGGGATGTCAGTCATCTTTACTCCCTCTGGGCATCATTGGCTGCTCCAGCTCCTCCTCCTCTCCTTCCCATCAGTGGACAGATTCCTGTGGTAAAAGGTAAAATGTGTCTGTCTGCGTGGTGGCCCGTGGGCAGGGTTGGGTTGGTTACTTACCAAATATTATCTGTAACAGTTACTAGTTTCCATGGCCGTAACCACATATGAGAACACTGATGTCCGGACCTTGATCATTTTCTATAATGATACAAAAATGATATAATGTAAAATAATATTTTTTTTTGTGTTGAAGCTATCAATTCTTTGTGGGTAGCTAGCTAGCCAGTTAGCCCTATTGACTTACTGTGTATTTACCCATTCAGAGACTAAAGAAGATATATGAAACCATTTTACTTCATGACCATCAACTTGCTACAGAGCTGTTAGGTTACAGCCTTATAAAACATTTTGGGCCTCAACAATCGACAGAAAATACCCCATAACGACAAAGCAAAAACTAGTTTTTACACATTTTTGCAAATGTATAAAAAATAAACCTGAAATATCACATTTATATAAGTATTCAGACCCACGGCCTCCCAGGTGGCGCAGTGGTTAATGGCGCTGTACTGCAGCGCCAGCTGTGCCACCAGAGACTCTGGCTTCGCGCCTAGGCTCTGTGGTAACCGTCCGCGACCGGGAGGTCCGTGGGGCGACGCACAATTGGCCTAGCATCGTCTGGGTTAGGGAGGGTTTGGCCGGTAGGGAAATCCTTGTCTCATCGTGCACTAGCGACTCCTGTGGCGGGCCGGGCGCTGTGCACGCTAACCAAGGTTGCCAGATGCACGGTGTTTCCTCCGACACATTGGTGCGGCTGGCTTCCGGGTTGGATGCACGCTGTGTTAAGAAGCAGTGCGGCTTGGTTGGGTTGTGTATCGGAGGACGCATGACTTTCAACCTTCGTCTCTCCTGAGCCCGTACGGGAGTTGTAGTGATGAGACAAGATAGTAGCTACTAAAACAATTGGATAGAAATTGGGGAGAAAAAGGGGTAAACCCCCAAAAAAAAAAAAAAAAAAAATCTGACGCTATAAGGTCGGCACATCTGGATTTGGGGAGTTTCTCCCATCCTTCTCTGCAGATCTTCTCAAGCTCTGTCAGTTTGAATGGGGAGCGTCGCTGCACAGCTAGGTTCAAGTCTGAGCAGGTTCAAGTCCGGGCTATGGCTGGGCCACTCAAGGACATTCAGATTCTTGTCCCGAAGCCGTGTTGTCTTGGCTGTGTGCTTAGGGTCGTTGTCCTGCTGGAAGGTGAATCTTCACCCCAGTCTGAGGTCCTGAGCGATCTGGAGCAGGTTTTCACCAAGGATCTCTCTGTACTTTTCTCAGTTCATCTTTCCCTCGATCCCGACTAGTCTCCTAGCCCCTGCCGCTGAAAAACATCCCCACAGCATGATGCTAACAACACCATGCTTCACCGTAGGGATGGTGCGGTGCCAGGTTTCCTCCAGACGTGATGCTTGGCATTCAGGCCAAAGAGTTCAATCTTGGTTTCATCAGACAAGAGAATCTTGTTTCTCATGGTCTGAGACTCCTTTAGTGGCCTTTTGGCAAAGTCCAAGTGGGCTGTCATGTGCCTTTTACTGAGTAGTGGCTTCCGTCTGGCCACTCTACCATAAAGTCCTGATTGGTGGAGTGCTTCAGAAATGGTTGTCCTTCTGGAAGGTTCTCCCATCTCCACAAAGGAACTCTGGAGCTCTGTCAGAGTGACCATCGCCCTTCTCCCCCAATTGCTCAGTTTGTCCAGGCGGCCAGCTCTAGGAAGAGTCTTGGTGGTTCCAAACTTCTTCCATTTAAGAATAATGGCCACTGTGTTCGTGGGGACCTTCAATGCTGCATAAATTGTTTGGTACCCTTCTCTAAATCTATGCCTCGACACAATCATGTCTCGGAGCTCTACGGACAATTCCTTCGACCTCTTGGCTTGTATCGGGGAAAAAAACAATATTTTAGCTGGTAACTGAAACTGATTACAGTTAGTCTTTTGGTAATCAGGTCCTAACCCTGGTCTGTGTTGGTGGTCGTGGAGCAGTTGAGTATTTTGGACCTGTCAGTCGCTGCCACCGCTTTGAGTTACAGGCAACGTGGCTTAGGAGTTGCGTAAAAAAACATCACTGGGTTGTATGTACGAACGCTATCAGGTTAAAGATCGGTTGATATCAGGTTGAAGATCAGTTGATATCAGGTTGAAGATCGGTTGATATCAGGTTGAAGATCGGTTGATATCAGGTTGAAGATCGGGTTGAAGCTTTCTATTAGTAAATCATAATCTTATGATCTATAGATTGTAAAGGTGGTCTTTGAAAGAGAACAATTGGACAACGAAAAATAAGATGAATTCAAGTTTCTGAATCTACCATTTGTATCACTGACTTTATTGCCTTTCAGTTAGTCCCACAAGGGCCTTGACCTTTGTGACCTTTAGGCACAGTCTTTGATCCGTGATGTCATTGCTGTGGGTCAGGGAGCTCAGAGAATGAAGAGTGAGAGTGCTCCTTCCACAGACAGACAGGCAGACAGGCAGACAGGCAGGCAGACAGGCAGGCAGGCAGGCAGGCAGGCAGGCAGGCAGGCAGACAGACAGACAGACAGACAGACAGACAGACAGACAGACAGACAGACAGACAGACAGACAGACAGACAGACAGACAGACAGACAGGCAGCTCTTTGCCAAAATATTTCACGCTTAGCCAGGCTTCACCAAAGCTCGTTACCCACGTAACAGGGGAAGAGGGAGACAGTGACACTATCATAGTCAGATGAAGAATGTGGATAAAGATGTTTTCACGGACCTGCAGGCATCGTCAAAAATAACAAACGTCCAGATTGAGTTATCTTGTGTAATGCTCTTTTTAGTGATAGAATGTGCTGGAGTATACATACGGTACAACCCTACTGTGCAAATAAACTGTCAAATCAACAACATAATTTCAAATGAAATTAATGTAGTGTGTTTGGTGTGTGTGTGGGATTGCAGCATCAAAACATTGCTACCTGGTCGTTAAATAACAGAAGCGTTGGCAACCACAAGGTCCCAAATGGCACCCTATTCCCTATAGTACCCTTTCACCTGGTCGACACTCACCCAGATATGCCTTTAAGAGGAACGAACAGCACACAACAGGATCAAAGAGAGAGGGGGGGGGACAGAGAGAGGGGGGAGCAGAGAGAGAGGGGGGACAGAGAAAAGACAGAGAGAGAGGGGGCAGAGAGAGTGGGGGACATAGTGAGAGAGAGAGAGAGAGAGAGAGAGAGAGAGAGAGAGAGAGAGAGAGAGAGAGAGAGAGAGAGAGAGAGATGACACAGAGAGAGAGAGGGGGCAGAGAGAGGGGGACAGAGCGAGAGAGGGGACAGAGAAAAGACAGAGAGAGGGGGGGCAGAGAGAGAGAGAGGGACATAGCGAGAGAGAGAGAGAGAGAGAGAGACAGACAGACAGACAGACAGACAGACAGACAGACAGACAGACAGACAGACAGACAGACAGACAGACAGACAGACAGACAGAGAGAGAGAGAGAGAGAGAGCCTGTGCCGGGTAGAGATTATAACAGAACATGACCAAGATGTTCAAATGTTCATAAATGACCAGCATGGTCGAATAATAATAAGGCAGAACAGTTGAAACTGGAGCAGCAGCACAGTCAGGTGGACTGGGGACAGCAAGGAGCCATCATGTCAGGTAGTCCTGGGGCACGGTCCTAGGGCTCAGGTCCTCCGAGAGAGAGAAAGAAAGAGAGAATTAGAGAGAGCATATGTGGGGTGGCCAGTCCTCTTCTGGCTGTGCCGGGTGGAGATTATAACAGAACGTGGCCAAGATGTTCAAATGTTCATAAATGACCAGCATGGTTGAATAATAATAAGGCAGAACAGTTGAAACTGGAGCAGCAGCATGGCCAGGTGGACTGGGGACAGCAAGGAGTCATCATGTCAGGTAGTCCTGGGACATGGTCCTAGGGCCCAGGCCAGTTGAAACTGGAGCAGCAGCATGGCCAGGTGGACTGGGGACAGCAAGGAGTCATCATGTCAGGTAGTCCTGGGGCATGGTCCTAGGGCTCAGGTCCTCCGAGAGAGAGAAAGAAAGAGAGAAGGAGAGAATTAGAGAACGCACACTTAGATTCACACAGGACACCGAATAGGACAGGGGAAGTACTCCAGATATAACAAACTGACCCTAGCCCCCCGACACATAAACTACTGCAGCATAAATACTGGAGGCTGAGACAGGAGGGGTCAGGAGACACTGTGGCCCCATCCGAGGACACCCCCGGACAGGGCCAAACAGGAAGGATATAACCCCACCCACTTTGCCAAAGCACAGCCCCCACACCACTAGAGGGATATCTTCAACCACCAACTTACCATTCTGAGACAAGGCCGAGTATAGCCCACAAAGATCTCCGCCACGGTACAACCCAAGGGGGGCGCCAACCCAGACAGGCTGACCACAACAGTGAATCAACCCACCCAGGTGACGCACCCCCCAGGGACGGCATGAGAGAGCCCCAGCAAGCCAGTGACTCAGCCCCGTAACAGGGTTAGAGGCAGAGAATCCCAGTGGAAAGAGGGGAACCGGCCAGGCAGAGACAGCAAGGGCGGTTCGTTGCTCCAGAGCCTTTCCGTTCACCTTCCCACTCCTGGGCCAGACTACACTCAATCATATGACCCACTGAAGAGATGAGTCTTCAGTAAAGACTTAAAGGTTGAGACCGAGTTTGCGTCTCTGACATGGGTAGGCAGACCGTTCCATAAAAATGGAGCTCTATAGGAGAAAGCCCTGCCTCCAGCTGTTTGCTTAGAAATTCTAGGGACAATTAGGAGGCCTGCGTCTTGTGACCGTAGCGTACGTGTAGGTATGTACGGCAGGACCAAATCAGAGAGGTAGGTAGGAGCAAGCCCATGTAATGCTTTGTAGGTTAGCAGTAAAACCTTGAAATCAGCCCTTGCTTTGACAGGAAGCCAGTGTAGAGAGGCTAGCACTGGAGTAATATGATCAAATCTTTTGGTTCTAGTCAGGATTCTAGCAGCCGTATTTAGCACTAACTGAAGTTTAATTAGTGCTTTATCCGGGTAGCCGGAAAATAGAGCATTGCAGTAGTCTAACCTAGAAGTGACAAAAGCATGGATTAATTTTTCTGCATCATTTTTGGACAGAAAGTTTCTGATTTTGCAATGTTACGTAGATGGAAAAAGCTGTCCTCGAAATGGTCTTGATATGTTCTTCAAAAGAGAGATCAGGGTCCAGAGTAACGCCGAGGTCCTTCACAGTTTTATTTGAGGCGACTGTACAACCATTAAGATTAATTGTCAGATTCAACAGAAGATCTCTTTGTTTCTTGGGACCTAGAACAAGCATCTCTGTTTTGTCCGAGTTTAATAGTAGAAAGTTTGCAGCCATCCACTTCCTTATGTCTGAAACACATGCTTCTAGCGAGGGCAATTTTGGGGCTTCACCATGTTTCATTGAAATGTACAGCTGTGTGTCATCCGCATAGCAGTGAAAGTTTACATTATGTTTTCGAATAACATCCCCAAGAGGTAAAATATATAGTGAAAACAATAGTGGTCCTAAAACAGAACCTTGAGGAACACCGAAATTTACAGTTGATTTGTCAGAGGACAAACCATTCACAGAGACAAACTGATATATTTCCGACAGATAAGACCTAAACCAGGCCAGAACATGTCTGTGTAGACCAATTTGGGTTTCCAATCTCTCCAAAAGAATGTGGTGATCGATGGTATCAAAAGCAGCACTAAGGTCTAGGAGCACGAGGACAGATGCAGAGCCTCGGTCCGATGCCATTAAAATGTCATTTACCACCTTCACAAGTGCCGTCTCAGTGCTATGATGGGGTCTAAAACCAGACTGAAGCATTTCGTATACATTGTTTGTCTTCAGAAAGGCAGTGAGTTGCTGCGCAACAGCCTTCTCTAAAATTTTTGAGAGGAATGGAAGATTCGATATAGGCCGATAGTTTTTTATATGTTCTGGGTCAAGGTTTGGCTTTTTCAAGAGAGGCTTTATTACTGCCACTTTTAGTGAGTTTGGTACACATCCAGTGGATAGGGAGCCGTTTATTATGTTCAACATAGGAGGGCCAAGAACAGGAAGCAGCTCTTTCAGTAGTTTAGTTGGAATAGGGTCCAGTATACAGCTTGAAGGTTTAGAGGCCATGTAGTAGGGTGATGGTAGTGATAGCAGCTTAGTGATGGTGGTGGTGGTGGTGGTAGTAATGATGATGGTAGTGATAGCAGTTTAGTGGTGGTGGTGGTGGTGGTAGTAGTAATGATGATGGTAGTGATAGCAGTTTAGTGGTGGTGGTGGTGGTGATAGTAGTAATGATGATGGTAATGATAGCAGTTTAGTGGTGGTGGTGATGATAGTAGTAATGATGATGGTAGTTGTAGTACTGATGTAATGGTGAAGATGAAGATGTAATGGCAATATTGACACAATGTTTCCATGCCAATTAAGCAACTTGAATTTGAATTTGAGAGATGGGGGGGGACAGAGAGAGGGGGGAGAGAGAAGGGGAGGGGAACACAGAGAGAGAGAGAGACAGAGAGAAAGAGAGAGTGGGACAGAGAGGGAGAGAAAGAGAGAGAGAGGGGTGGGGGGACAGAGAGAGATATATAGATGGAGAGGACAGGGAGACAGATATAGAGAGGGAGAGAGGGAGACAGAGAAAGAGAGAGAGGGATATATATATATATATATATATAGAGAGAGAGAGAGAGAGAGAGAGAGAGAGAGAGAGAGAGGACAGAGAGAGAGAGGGGGACAGAGATAGAGAAAGAGAGAGAGAGCGATATAGAGAGGGGGAACAGAGAGAGAGAGAGAGAGAGAGAGAGAGAGAGAGAGAGAGAGAGAGAGAGAGAGAGAGAGAGAGAGATTAGGGAATAGGGTACCATTTGGGTTCGCATCATTGCTTATCACCTCTGTCAGGTATCCACAACATCAGTCTCCTGTTCAGGCAGTCTTGGATATACAGGTAACTCTAACATGTGGAACGTTAATGAGGAGTCTTTCCAGGGTTGTGCCTCATGGGCTCCAACCAGAGGTGTTGCCCCAAAAAGGGAATAGGATTCAATGTTTCTGGTTTTTACTGTTCATGTAACGGATGTGAAACGCTAACTTAGTTAGCGATGGTGCGCGCTAAATAGTGTTTCAATCGGTGACGTCACTTGCTCTGAGACCTTGAAGTAGTAGTTCCCCTTGCTCAGCAAGGGTCGCGCCTTTTGTGGAGCGATGGGTAACGATGCTTCGAGGGTGACTGTTGTTGATGTGTGCAGAGGGTCCCTGGTTCGCGCCCGGGTATGGGCGAGGGGACGGTCTAAAGTTATACTGTTACATTCACATAGGATGAATCATGATGGTCGAAGACAGACCTGCCCACACCTCTGCTAACCCAGGGTGTCACTTAACCCTCGGAACTTTCACAGAATAGACCTCTGTTGTCGCCTTTTTCTGTCTCTCTGTCCCCTCTCGCTGTCTCTGTCTCCGTCTCTGTCTCGTTCGCTGTCTCGTTCTCTGTCCCGTCTCTGTCTCTCTCTGCCTCTCTCTGCCTCTGCCTCTCTCTCTGTCTCTCTCTGCCTCTGCCTCTCTCTCTGCCTCTCTCTGCCTTTGCCTCTCTCTCTGCCTCTCTCTGCCTCTGCCTCTCTCTCTGCCTCTCTCTGCCTCTGCCTCTCTCTCTGCCTCTCTCTCTGCCTCTCTCTGCCTCTCTCTCTGTCTCTCTCTGCCTCTGCCTCTCTCTCTGCCTCTCTCTGCCTCTCTCTGCCTCTGCCTCTCTCTCTGCCTCTCTCTGCCTTTGCCTCTCTCTCTGCCTCTCTCTGCCTCTGCCTCTCTCTCTGTCTCTCTCTGCCTCTGCCTCTCTCTGTCTCTCTCTGCCTCTGCCTCTCTCTCTGCCTCTCTCTGCCTCTGCCTCCCTCTCTGTCTCTCTCTGCCTCTGCCTCTCTCTCTGCCTCTCTCTGCCTCTGCCTCTCTCTGCCTCTGCCTCTCTCTGCCTCTCTCTCTGCCTCTCTCTCTGTCTCTCTCTGCCTCTGCCTCTCTCTCTGCCTCTCTCTCTGTCTCTCTCTGCCTCTGCCTCTCTCTCTGTCTCTCTCTGCCTCTGCCTCTCTCTCTGCCTCTGCCTCTGCCTCTCTCTCTGTCTCTCTCTGCCTCTGCCTCTCTCTCTGTCTCTCTCTGCCTCTGCCTCTCTCTCTGCCTCTCTCTGCCTCTGCCTCCCTCTCTGTCTCTCTCTGCCTCTGCCTCTCTCTCTGCCTCTCTCTGCCTCTGCCTCTCTCTGCCTCTCTCTGCCTCTGCCTCTCTCTGCCTCTCTCTCTGCCTCTCTCTCTGCCTCTGCCTCTCTCTCTGTCTCTCTCTCTGCCTCTCTCTGCCTCTGCCTCTCTCTCTGTCTCTCCTTCCCTTTGTTCCTGTTCTGTGCCATTCTTTTCTCTTTGAGGTACATATTTCTGGTTCGGTGTCTACCAGGGCAAAGGGTAGAGCCTATAACACAATATGATGATGACGTATTGAACTAGTGACGTCATCAAGTCTTTGGTAGTGTTTATTGTGTTGTGGTGTGTGAAGCCTCTTTACCTGTTTGTGTTTGAGGGGAATGTGGAGATCGCTTTCCATAACCGTAACTGTCACATCATCGGCCGTCTTTCATACCAGCAGCTCTAGAAACAACACACACTACTAAGATGAAGCCATACTTCTGTTTGTGTCCCCCATTCCTTGAAAGATTTCTTTGAAAGATATTTGTTTTCGTTCAGGTCGAATTACTCCTCTCGCCAAAAGGGGACATTAGAATTTCTTTGGGACATTAAATGGTCAGGAATAACAAACATCCCTGCCAAGATAAATCAGACCATGGTTTCCTTTTCTCTTGGTCGCAAAGCTACTCTTTCATCTTTCAGCGATGAGTTGGTGTAGAGAGAGAGAGAGAGAGAGGGTGAGAGGGAGAGAGAGAGAGGGAGGGAGAGAGGGAGGGGGAGGGAGAGAGAGAGAGAGGGGGCGTGAGAGAGAGGGAGGGGGAGGGAGAGAGGAGAGATGGGAGGAGAGAGAGGGAGGGGGAGGGAGAGGGAGGGAGAGAGAGAGAGAGAGAGAGAGAGAGAGAGAGAGAGAGAGAGAGAGAGAGAGAGAGAGAGAGAGAGAGAGAGAGAGAGAGAGAGAGTGAAAGAGAGAGCGGGAGAGGGAGGGAGAGAGAGGGAGGGAGGGAGGAGGGAGGGAGGGAGGGAGGGAGGAGAGGAGAGGGAGGAGAGAGAGAGAGGAGAGAGAGAGAGAGAGAGAGAGAGAGAGAGAGAGAGAGAGAGAGAGAGAGAGAGAGAGAGAGAGAGAGAGAGAGAGAGAGAGAGAGAGAGAGAGAGAGAGAGAGAGAGAGAGAGAGAGAGAGAGGGAGGGAGGGAGGGAGAGAGAGGGGGGTGAAAAGAGAGAGAGGGAGGGAGAGAGAGGGAGGGAGAGAGAGAGAGAGAGAGATTTAGCTAAGCCAGTCAGTCAGACAGTAGACAGGGGAGGATGTAGAAGAGGAGGCTGAATGGGGGCAATGTGTTGAGACAGGATACACTCTGTTAAACAAATAAGGCAAGTGCTCTGATAAATGTGTCAGAACACCCCTATCCACCTCCAGCCCACTGTGTTGGGGACAGCGGGTTCCCCTTTGACAATCTTCATATTCAGTCTGAAGCTCAACTGAACTCAATATTAGGAAGGTGTTCTTAATGTTTTGAACTCTCAGTGTGTGTCATTCCTTCGTACTGACGTCAGACTAAACAATGCATGACATACGGGCCAAAGTTGTTTGTTTTGGTTTGGAAAACAAATACATAAACTGAATAGCACCAGCATCCGAACCAATTGACATGTAGGAATGTAGAAGGTCCATCTTCATAATGCCATCATTGTGACTACGGCATGAAAACAACCGTTTTAATATGGAGATGTGTTGGATAAATATCTGGCACAGGCTTGACAGGTTGAAGAGTAGAGGTCTTTACGAATCCACCCGAATACCCGATACCCTAGCGGGGTCCTGATCCAGAATCCGAAATAATGTCACGGGTCGTATCTGATATGATTTTCATGGGTCTCTGGTATGTGTACTTTTAACTGACTTATCCGAAAGGGTCCATACAGATCCGAAAGCGAGTGCTGCAATAGAGAGAGAAATTGTATAAATCATGCTGCTGCTCTTTGCTTTTCACAGGAGTGGCGCGTGAAGCTTGTTGTTGGCCAATCATAAGTCATCAAAGCGCCAATAAGCTACAGTCATAGAGCCTCCATGTGGGGCAAAAGGTAGGAGATAATGGTAGAAAAGACAGTAAACAAAATAATAATCAGAAATAAGGGGCATTACTGTATTACTGTAATAATGGAGTAAGGCATTACTGTATTACTGTAATAATGGAGTAAGGCATTACTGTATTACTGTAATATGGAGTAAGGCATTACTGTATTACTGTAATAATGGAGTAAGGCATTGCTGTATGACTGTAATAATGGAGTAATGCATTAATGTAATAATATAATAATGGAGTTAGGCATTACTGTAATAATGGAGTAAGGCATTACTGTATTACTGTAATAATGGAGTAAGGCATTACTGTATTACTGTAATAATGGAGTAAGGCATTACTGTATTACTGTAATATGGAGTAAGGCATTAATGTATTACTGTAATAATGGAGTAAGGCATTGCTGTATGACTGTAATAATGGAGTAATGCATTAGTGTATTACTGTAATAATGGAGTAAGGCATTACTGTAATAATGGAGTAAGGCATTACTGTATTACTGTAATAATGGAGTAAGGCATTACTGTAATAATGGAGTAAGGCATTACTGTAATAATGGAGTAAGGCATTACTGTAATAATGGAGTAAGGCTTTACTGTATTACTGTAATAATGGAGTAAGGCATTAGTGTATAACTGTAATAATGGAGTAAGGCATTACTGTATTACTGTAATAATGGAGTAAAGCATTACTGTATTACTGTAATAATGGAGTAATGCATTAATGTAATAATATAATAATGGAGTTAGGCATTACTGTAATAATGGAGTAAGGCATTACTGTATTACTGTAATAATGGAGTAAGGCATTACTGTATTACTGTAATAATGGAGTAAGGCATTACTGTATTACTGTAATATGGAGTAAGGCATTAATGTATTACTGTAATAATGGAGTAAGGCATTGCTGTATGACTGTAATAATGGAGTAATGCATTAGTGTATTACTGTAATAATGGAGTAAGGCATTACTGTAATAATGGAGTAAGGCATTACTGTATTACTGTAATAATGGAGTAAGGCATTACTGTAATAATGGAGTAAGGCATTACTGTAATAATGGAGTAAGGCATTACTGTAATAATGGAGTAAGGCTTTACTGTATTACTGTAATAATGGAGTAAGGCATTAGTGTATAACTGTAATAATGGAGTAAGGCATTACTGTATTACTGTAATAATGGAGTAAAGCATTACTGTATTACTGTAATAATGGAGTAAGGCATTACTGTATTACTGTAATAATGGAGTAAGGCATTACTGTAATAATGGAGTAAGGCATTACTGTATAGTTGCAGCTTGGGTCTGAACTAGAAACATATAGTACCGTTGGCCCAGTCAGAGATACTCAGTACAGTACGTCACATATACATACAGTACACACTGGCATCAGGGCTCATATTTATAAAGCATCTCAGATATAAGTGCTGATCTGGGATCAATCAATCAATCAATCAATCAAATTTATTTATAAAGCATCTCAGATATAAGTGCTGATCTGGGATCATTCAATCAATCAATCAATCAATCAATCAATCAATCAATCAAATTTATTTATAAAGCATCTCAGATATAAGTGCTGATCTGGGATCAATCAATCAATCAATCAATCAATCAAATGTATTTATAAAGCATCTCAAATATAAGTGCTGATCTGGGATCAATCAATCAAATGTATTTTTAAAGCCCTTTTTACATCAGCTGATATCTCAAAGTGCTGTACAGAAACCCAGCCTAAAACCCCAAACAGCAAGCAATGCAGGTGTAGAAGCACGGTGGCTATGAAAAACTCCCTAGAAAGGCCAAAACCTAGGAAGAAACCTAGAGAGGAACCAGGTTCTGAGGGGCGGCCAGTCCTCTTCTGGTTGTGCCGGGTGGAGATTATAACAGTACATGGTCATTAAGTCTAGATCGTTCTTCAAGATGTTCAAATGTTTATAATGACAGTAAATGTCGAGGGTGCAACAGGTCAGCACCTCAGGAGTAAATGTCAGTTGGCTTTTAATAGTTGAGTATTCAGAGGTCGAGACAGCAGGTGTGGTAGAGAGGCAAAACTGATCCTAGTTACTCTGACACTTTAGTTCCAGTCAAAGAGCAGTGGGTCAGATTCGAACCCATCTCGACTATTGATCTTCTACAGACCTGTCCATTAGTAAACACATGCACCTGTCCATTAGTAAACACATGCACCTGTCCATTAGTAAATACAGGCACCTGTCCATTAGTAAACACATGCACCTGTCCATTAGTAAACACAGGCATCTGTCCATTAGTAAACACATTCACCTGTCCATTAGTAAACACAGGCACCTGCCACACATTCACCTGTCCATTAGTAAACACAGGCATCTGTCCACATAAACACATGCACCTGTCCACCTCTGTCCATTAGTAAACACAGGCACCTGTCCATTAGTAAACACAGGCATCTGTCCATTAGTAAACACAGGCACCTGTCCATTAGTAAACACATAAAATACATATATATAATAAAATATATGCCATTTAGCAGACGCTTTTATCCAAAGTCATGTGTGCATACATTCTACGTATGGGTGGTCCCGGGAATCGAACCCACTACCCTGGCGTTACAAGCGTAAACACAATCACCTGTCCATTAGTAAACACATGCACCTGTCCATTAGTAAACACAGGCATCTGTCCATTAGTAAACACATTCACCTGTCCATTAGTAAACACATGCACCTGTCCATTAGTAAACACATGCACCTGTCCATTAGTAAACACATTCACCTGTCCATTAGTAAACACAGGCACCTGTCCATTAGTAAACACATGCACCTGTCCATTAGTAAACACATGCACCTGTCCATTAGTAAACACAGGCACCTGTCCATTAGTAAACACATGCACCTGTCCATTAGTAAACACATGCACCTGTCCATTAGTAAACACATGCACCTGTCCATTAGTAAACACAGGCACCTGTCCATTAGTAAACACATGCACCTGTCCATTAGTAAACACATTTACCTGTCCCCCTCAGTCAACCAAGAGTGTCTGGTACAGTATAATGGTGGTTGTACTGAGAGACTACTGGTACAGTATAATGCTGGCTGTACTGAGAGACTACTGGTACAGTATAATGCTGGCTGTACTGAGAGACTACTGGTACAGTATAATGGTGGTTGTACTGAGAGACTACTGGTACAGTATAATGGTGGTTGTATTGAGAGACTACTGGTACAGTATAATGGTGGTTGTACTGTATAATGGTGGTTGTACTGAGAGACTACTGGTACAGTATAATGGTGGTTGTATTGAGAGACTACTGGTACAGTATAATGGTGGTTGTACTGAGAGACTACTGGTACAGTATAATGGTGGTTGTACTGAGAGACTACTGGTACAGTATAATGGTGGTTGTACTGAGAGACTACTGGTACAGTATAATGGTGGCTGTACTGAGAGACTACTGGTACAGTATAATGGTGGTTGTACTGAGAGACTACTGGTACAGTATAATGGTGGTTGTACTGAGAGACTACTGGTACAGTATAATGGTGGTTGTACTGAGAGACTACTGGTACAGTATAATGGTGGCTGTACTGAGAGACTACTGGTACAGTATAATGGTGGTTGTACTGAGAGACTACTGGTACAGTATAATGGTGGTTGTACTGAGAGACTACTGGTACAGTATAATGGTGGCTGTACTGAGAGACTACTGGTACAATATAATGGTGGTTGTACTGAGAGACTACTGGTACAGTATAATGGTGGTTGTACTGAGAGACTACTGGTACAGTATAATGGTGGTTGTACTGAGAGACTCCTGGTGAACATTGACCTTACATCTACCTCTGGCTTAAAATTCCTATACATACATAGAAAGCCCTTCCCATAAGCTTTTACAAGACACCATAGAAGTGTAAAAACCTAAGTTTATCATGTGTTTAAGACTAAAGCAAATATCTAAGAACTCCTTATCACGTGTCAAACAAGATACTGGGCCACATTACCACTGGTCATAAACAATAATTGATGCTACATAAAAAAAACTATCCAATCCTTTTCTAGTCTGGTTAGTTGTGCGAATCCCAGAACTAAAATCTTGCGTAACCTGGTCAGATGCTCATTTATTGTAGTCTTTCCACGAGAGACTAGTTGTGAGGTCACCTTGGAAAGTTAACAATGGAGTTTCTCCTTTAGAACCACCTAGGTAACCACCCAGGTTACAACCCAGGTTAATGCCCAGTTTACCACCCAGTTTACCGCCCAGTTTACCACCCAGTTTACCACCCAGTTTTACCACCCAGTTTACCACCTAGTTTACGAGTTTACCCCCAGTTTTACCACCCAGTTTACCACCTTTACCGTTTACCACCCAGTTTACCGCCCAGTTTACCTCCCAGTTTACCACCCAGTTTACCACCCAGTTTACCGCCCAGTTTACCACCCAGTTTACCGCCCAGTTTACCACCCAGTTTACCACCCAGTTTACCGCCCAGTTTACCACCCAGTTTACCACCCAGTTTACCACCCAGTTTACCACCCAGTTTACCACCCAGTTTACCGCCCAGTTTACCACCCAGTTTACCACCCAGTTTACCACCCAGTTTACCACCCAGTTTACCGCCCAGTTTACCACCCAGTTTACCACCCAGTTTACCTCCCAGTTTACCGCCTAGTTTACCACCCAGTTTACCACCCAGTTTACCGCCCAGTTTACCACCCAGTTTACCGCCCAGTTTACCACCCAGTTTACCACCCAGTTAACCACCCAGTTTAACACCCAGTTTACCACCCAGTTTACCACCCGGTTTACAGCCCAGTTTACCACCCAGTTTACCTCCCAGTTTACCACCCAGTTTACCACCCAGTTTACCACCCAGTTTACCACCCAGTTTACCACCCAGTTTACCACCCAGTTTACCACCCAGTTTACCTCCCAGTTTACCGCCCAGTTTACCACCCAGTTTACCGCCCAGTTTACCACCCAGTTTACCGCCCAGTTTACCACCCAGTTTACCACCCAGTTAACCACCCAGTTTAACACCCAGTTTACCACCCAGTTTACCACCCGGTTTACAGCCCAGTTTACCACCCAGTTTACCTCCCAGTTTACCACCCAGTTTACCACCCAGTTTACCGCCCAGTTTACCACCCGGGTGTCCAAGGTTGATCTCACAACTCATCACAACTAGTTTCTCCTTTAATACCACCCAGATTTCCAAGCCTTAGAGAGCGTCCCAAATGAAACCCTATTCTCTATGTAGTGTACTGCTCTTGACCTGGGCCCATAGGGCTCTGGTGTAAAGTAGTGAACTAAATATAGAGAATATGGTGCCATTTTGGACACAGTCGAAACAGTTTGCGCACATATTATGACATTTTGTGACGTTTTTAGTGTTCAGCAGCATTCGGCAGTTTAAAGGTTTTTTTGCTGTTCGATCATACACATGTTTGTTGTTGAGAAAAGCTACAGTTTAGTAGCCAGAGTCTACGCCCCTTAGTCGGTGATTGGTCAACAGTAGGGCTTCTTCAATCAAGTGTATGTTGTCATTCAACGAGAGACATCTAGTTATCATGCACATTGTTCACTTGAGAAAATACTACACCAAAGATAGGCACATAACATAGTTAGATGCAAAATTACTCGACTAAGATCTCCTCGGCAAAAACATATGGATTTAACTTAACTGTAATATTGCAGATTTTTTCTCTTTTCAAATGTTTTTTATTTTTTTTAAGGGAGTACGCATGGCTCCAACGTTGGCTTCGCCTAGCTGAGTTCTGCTGGGAGCAAATGGAACCTACTGTAATATAGGAGGCCTTCAGCCTCTGTAGGGCCAGGAAAATAATATCTGCAGGGTTTGAATGGTGTGTGTGTGTGTGTGGGGTCAGGGGATGAATAGTTCTAACATTATAATTAGATGAGAGGACCCACAACGTGGCTCTGCTGGAGGCCTACAACACAGAAAAACAGGGAGCGAGGACCTCCTTATTCCTTTCAGCTCCCAGTAGAGCAAATGGCCTTAACGATGCATCTCCAACCAACTCTGTTGTGGGTGAGGTAAAGACATAGAAATGCTGAGGAGGTGGGAGAGAGTCTGACACTTTATTTCTCTAGTAATTCACAGTAGTTGTGACTGTGTTCCTGTGTGGTTACACGGTCTGATTATTGACCACAGTTACTCTAGAGACAGAGTATACAGAGCAAACAGACATTTTAGTGATCTGGGTATTTCTTCTTTTACACATTCCTGGGTATAAAAATGATTCGGAGAGGACTTTAACGGTCAATTAACGAAACACCACACGGTGAAGGAGAATGTGCCTATCTTTTGACCGTTCCAAATATGTCTAAGTGTCCCGTGTGTCAGACAAACAATCAGAGTTACAGGAAGGTAAACATTCATAGGTTGATGTGGCCCTTATCTGGGCTGTTTTACTTACATAGTCCACTTCGTTCCTATTTGGAACGTAAGGCTTCCACGAGAAAGCACCACTGGTCTGATTGAACTGTGAGAGACTTTGGGTATTAAGACCATAAAGGTTTTATATGATGGTACAGGATGCTCACTGATTCTAATGTACCAGAGAATAACACATTCTGCTCACTGATTCTAATGTACCGGAGAATAACACATTCTGCTCACTGATTCTAATGTACCAGAGAATAACACATTCTGCTCACTGATTCTAATGTACCAGAGAATAACACATTCTGCTCACTGATTCTAATGTACCAGAGAATAACACATTCTGCTCACTGATTCTAATGTACCAGAGAATAACACATTCTGCTCACTGATTCTAATGTACCAGAGAATAACACATTCTGCTCACTGATTCTAATGTACCAGAGAATAACACATTCTGCTCACTGATTCTAATGTACCAGAGAATAACACATTCTGCTCACTGATTCTAATGTACTGGAGAATAACACATTCTGCTCACTGATTCTAATGTACCAGAGAATAACACATTCTGCTCACTGATTCTAATGTACCAGAGAATAACACATTCTGCTCACTGATTCTAATGTACCAGAGAATAACACATTCTGCTCACTGATTCTAATGTACCAGAGAATAACACATTCTGCTCACTGATTCTAATGTACTGGAGAATAACACATTCTGCTCATTGATTCTAATGTACCAGAGAATAACACATTCTGCTCATTGACTGATTCTAATGTACCAGAGAATAACACATTCTGTACCAGAGAATAACACATTCTGCTCACTGATTCTAATGTACCAGAGAATAACACATTCTGCTCACTGATTCTAATGTACCAGAGAATAACACATTCTGCTCACTGATTCTAATGTACCAGAGAATAACACATTCTGCTCATTGATTCTAATGTACCAGAGAATAACACATTCTGCTCACTGATTCTAATGTACCAGAGAATAACACATTCTGCTCACTGATTCTAATGTACTGGAGAATAACACATTCTGCTCACTGATTCTAATGTACCAGAGAATAACACATTCTGCTCACTGATTCTAATGTACTGGAGAATAACACATTCTGCTCACTGATTCTAATGTACCAGAGAATAACACATTCTGCTCACTGATTCTAATGTACCAGAGAATAACACATTCTGCTCACTGATTCTAATGTACCAGAGAATAACACATTCTGCTCACTGATTCTAATGTACTGGAGAATAACACATTCTGCTCACTGATTCTAATGTACCAGAGAATAACACATTCTGCTCACTGATTCTAATGTACCAGAGAATAACACATTCTGCTCACTGATTCTAATGTACCAGAGAATAACAAATAGCTCATCTTAATAAAGGGCCACTGGTCTGAAAATCAGTGTTTTGGTACAGTGTATTGTGTCATTCTGCTGCTCTCATACCCTGTTCAGTTGATTCATATGTTTCATAAATACCCAAACATTAGGGTCATTTTGTCTCAAATCTCTTCCATGCTCTATTCAGGTTAGGTTAATGGGTCCAGTTGCCCTATATCAAGGTCTCCAGTGACATCAAATTAAATGTCACATCTGTGATTTTATGAGATCCGAAACACCTGGAAATCAGTGGAAATTGTTACTGAGCAGATCGTCCTGGTTAAACACACATGCCAAAAAAGGTCAAATAGGAGGAAGGGCTTATAGTTGTCCTGTTTCACACATGTTCCAGTGTGTAACCTGTGCAGTGTGAGGTGTGAAATGTGTTTTTTTTAAAAATCATATCCCATTGCCCCTGAGACACCCTCCGAGAGTCAGGTTACGGCCAGGGGTCATCCAATCTGCTTCATGCTTGAATTTAAATGAAAAAGACAATGTCTCCCTTTATCACGTCATAATTTAGGTCTCTAAATGCGCTCAATTGTTCGAGGCACAATTGCTGTCCTGTGTCCATTCAGCGTGTGTTTTTCCATGTGGAATCTGAAGGCTGGGGCCATATGGACATAAAAGAAGGGGCTATAGGATAAAAACAGACCTTGTTAGCCTCCATCCTTCCCTTCTGTCTCCCAAATGGTAATCTATGCACTACATTTGACCAGGGCCTAGGGCACTATACAGTGGTGTAGGGTGTCATTTTGAACACAGAGAAGTTTTACCCCACAGAAGGAAAGTCACCATGGCATGAATGGCATCCCGAATAGCCCCCTCATAAAAGACTGGGTTCATGACCCCTGAATGGAGCAGGTAGGTATGGTATCAGGGCCTGGGGACGTAGGGTCTGGTTTGAGATGGCCCTGACCTAGACATGAAAGCAGCAGGGTTGAGGGAGTGGGGGCTGTGTGTGTGTCTGCTCTGGAGGAACTCTTTGCCTTCTATCAGTCAGACCCCTGAAAACAAAGAAAACAGGTGGCCATGCTGTCGTTTTCCGCTCAATTTCACGGCCAAACACTAACAGGCTGATGGAGACAGGGAAGGAGAGCCCTCCAGTCTCTCTCTCTTCTCTGTCCTCTCTCTCTCTCTCTCTCTCTCTCTCTCTCTCTCTCTC